>NW_010265079.1:0-8553 GCF_000690775.1 Eurypyga helias | reverse complement strand
AGGTTCCACGGGAGCCACCTCAGCTGAGATGCGTTTGGGGCAGAACAAGCCCCGGACATGCAAACATATCACAAAAGTATGAGAGGATAGAGTTTATTTCAGGGTATTGAGGCCTGGCACTTTCCCCAAATCTCCCGCCATGGAGATGGTCCCCAAGACAGTGCAAGGACTGAGGAATGAAAAGATACCCCGGACTGAGGCTGTGATGGGCTGTTCAGACCGAAGCGCAGGGAAGCAGCACCTGCTGAAGATGCCCAGCTGGCAGTTGAAGCCAAACTTGAGGAAAGACTCAGCGACGCGGCGTGAGCTCCCACTTCTGGTTGCCTACACGTTTGGCTCGAAGCCGAGCCTCAGCACCCCTGTGCCCAGCAGCTGCGGCGCGGGGGGACCCCCGAGCTGGCTCTACGGCCTAGGCTGCCCTGAGAGGAGGGGAGTGCACCCCTGCAGCGCATCCAGTACGCGAGAGTCTTCAAAATCCCTTCGCTGATCTCGTTTCCCTCATTTCTCTGTCACTGCCTTGCACTTCCAGCTGGGACATCCGTATCTCCCAACTGGAATGCAGACGGCACCCCCGAGCCTGGCCATAACCCCTCCCCAGCTCAGACAGCAACCCGTTTTTCCGAGCAGTTAAGAAGTTACACATGCATCTACTCCCAAGATTTACCCTATCAGTATCCTCCATCTCCTGCCTCCTCCCCGTTAGTTTTTGTCTGCTGTAATCGTTTTTGCCTCATATTCCAGAAATTCCTGCCTCGCTACCTTGACAGTGATGTTAACGTCAAGTGCTGCGTATCACGCCACACTCACGAGCTTTACATTCCTACGACATGGCAGACTTTGATACAATTACGGCTTGGCTACATATCTCAATTTATGTTACAATATTGCTGTAGTGATACTGGAGACAAATGTTTAATTCACAGAACCTCAGTTTCAGACTACAGTCCCTGAACGCAAACAGCAGACTTCAATATTTTTTCATCAATTTCTTAGTTCATAAAAATCAATTTTTGTAGAGTTTTTACACTGTACATAAAAGACTGTGGCATCAATTAGCCTTAATTCTTTTTTTTTTTTTCTTTTTTGGAAACCTCTTTGTAGGAAAATCTCATATTTCAGCAATTTGCATTATCCACACAATCTGCTTTGAAGTTCTAAGTTATGGTAAGAAAAGGATCCACTTATCTGCACATAAAAAATGTTCAAAGCTTATAAATTCCCTGAAACAGATGTACATTATCATTGGATTTGCCTTTCTCTCTTTGCTGTTGCATGGCTAATAGAGTTTCATGTGCCCCCTCACATCCTCCCCATTTAGCATCTTTTCTCTACAGAAGCATGCACCCTACTGTGCCAATCCACACTTCAAAGATTTCTGTCTATCTATTAGAAACAAAGCACAAAGTGAGAACATATGGCCCCTTTTAAATTTCCCACATTTAAGTCAATATCGTTTCTTTTCTCCTTTGGCAAAGAAACATAATAAGGTTTATCTTCTCCCTTCCTAAATCTGCTGGCTCTCTCAAACTGCTTGTGCCAATTCAGCAGTTACTTTGCAGTATCAGACTTGGCAGCACATATGAAAACAAAATCTCTAATTTTTTAAATTGCTTTTATTTCTTCAGATCAAGAAGATGCATTTAAATGATGAAAAAGGACAAAATGTAACTGCACACTTTCAGATAAGTGGATTTTAAACCCATGAAAGGGCACAGGAGAAAGTCAACAGCAAAAAAAAATTGTCTTGTTCTTTTCCCAGTGACATCTTTCCAAACATTGCCTATCACCAACTAAAGCGATGGAAGAGCATTTTGGAATCTAAGGCTTTACCGAGGACAAGCATCTGCTCATCCCATGTCCCAGATCACCCACAGACACCCAGTGTACTGTCGCTGGGGGGAGTGATGGGGCAGCACAAGATGTTGATGCCCCCCGTGAGGAAAAGGAACGGTTACTTGCCTCAGAATGACCTTGGCTCCCCAGTTTTCTTGGTCGGCGTTACAGGCACAGTGACCGTACCTCTTGTGTGCCTGGAAGCAGAATTTTGGACAACTTCTTTGGAGTAACTCCATCCTGCACATCCTTGGGGAGGTGGGTAATGGCACGCAGGATGCTCATGGTGAGCTCTGCTCTTCAGAGGATTTCCTTTACGGTTTTGGGCAAAAAAAGCAGCATCTTATGAACACAGGCTCCAAGTAAAATAAACATACTTAACTATTGTTAGAAAGATCAGCAGACACAGAGTAAGGTATAAAAAGTCTTGCCCCGCTCCTGAAAACACTATGACTTACCCCTTTAATTCACAGTCATTAGCTAAAATGACTCCGTATTTCAGACGCCTAAGCCATCAAAATTGTAATCTTTAATTGATTGTAGCATCCATTTCTTAGACCAGGAAAATTCTCATAAAAACCTGTCCCTGATCAGTGCAAGCATCGAGTGCCCCAGGGCCCTGGTTCCAAGCGAGTGTAAAGTGAAGTACCCCTGCTTACATCTGCCGGTCCCGTAACGCTGCACAAAGTTTCCATTGAAACCATGGAAGTCACGTGCGCAGGGCCACTGAGAGCTCCGGCCCTAACAGATGGCATACTCAAACAGCAAAAAGTTGTGATTATAGACATCAAAAGGAAAACATATTCCCTGAGAAGGCTGTAAAGACAGGAGGAATGTGAGGCCCACAGTGCTGCTTTTTGCTTCCCTTCATACTTTTGCACTTACTGGAAAACTCCGGGTCTCTTTAATTGAGCTTTTCCTCCCCTACACTCCTTGCAGGGTGTGAGGTTTAATTGCTTCGGACTGGAACATCACAATTTTCGTACTCCTGCTTCCTAATGGCACAGAGTGTGCAAGGGCGCCCTGGGCACGTGCCGCACCGGAGTCCATACAGCGCCCAGAGCGAGGATGGAATAGCTCCAGCCCCCGTGGCCATGGGTATCTATAAAGCACCGTATCTACAACTTTAAAAATCAGCACTGGCCAAGTGAGACCTTAATGCTAATTGCCATAGCTTTCACTGTTTATCTTAGCGGAACCAGCGTTACCAGTGCTGGTTGTTAACAACCTCAAGTGGCACTTTATTCACCTATCAACAGCCTTATCCTGTGAACAAGCAAGCGAGGAACTATAAACACCCACTCCAAAGTCACTTTGTAGGTCTAAGCTAAAGCCCACAGAAAAAGACCATTCACAGAACTCCGGTGAGAACAGACAAAATACAACCTCCAAACCAACGTTTTAATCTACAAAGTTTTATTTGTCCTTTTAAACTTGTAAACCATAAAAAGAGCTTATCAAATATCTGAAATTAGTACAAGAAAAAAATGATGATTCATACAGCAAACTGCATTTGAAGGTCCAAATTCCAAGACATGCACGGGGCTCTTCCGGCTTCCATTTCTGAAGCTGAAGACAAATTTGGCTCAGTTTGTTAGTTGTTTACTAGAAAATGCATGAAACCTGCAGGTGCTATACTTTGTGAATAGAACAGAATGGGACGGATGACGTGCAAGAATAAGCACTCAGCACCAGAAGGATCTGAACCCTGTATTTTCATCCACAAAGCACAGGCCCATCAAAAGAGTACATCTCTTAGCTGGTAGCAATTACAGGCTGCTTCGTCCGCAAGGACTAGGCACTCAAAGGAAGACACAACCCCCACTTCATCACCACGTCGTTAAGAAGCAGAAAGCACAGTGCATGTAATTACCAGTATGCCTGCTATCATTAATGTTTGCCCACTGCCAAATTTATGGAGCCCCTTAACATTATGTCTTCAACGTTCTCAGGAAACTTCTGGAGCTTCCCTCTCTCAGACCCCAAATTCTAGGCTGTTGAGAAAACCAGTAGGCCCAGTCTGCCATTTCTTGTGATGTAAAGATTATACTTCGTGTCAGTAGGTTTCGCAGGCATCGTTAGTGTTTAGTGTTTACAAAAATCAGGATAGATATCAGAGCTCTGGGCAACACTGGTCCAGCTTACGCGTGTTTGTAACCAAACAGGAAAAGAACTAACGGCGCTATTCAAAAAATGTTCTAAAATACATTGAAAACATCTGCAGAAACATCTCCACTCCTGAAAAAATTTCCCTCAGCTTCGACAGGGCCTCAGGAAACCGGGGCGTCATTTCTTATGCTGCCACAGCCCTCGTAGGGATTTTCTACAACTGCCTCTTCCAGAAGGTCCGTCAGGCTTTCCCCGTGAAAAGCATTCTACAAACTACTGTTGCTGGTTTATGATTAAATGTACCACAAGAGATTCAAAAAGTAATATGCATGCAGCTTCTCTATATGGCGTTTTCCTGCCTCTTGTCTGTCTCCCCCCGCCCCTCTGTCCGACTGCTCTGTGCTACCCAGCACTTCTCAAATCTTTCCATCCTTCCCCTGCCAGCCTTCCCCCTCAGCTCCAACGCTCACAGTAACCCGTCTGAAGAGCCCTCAGTCCTGCTATTTTAAAACAAAGACATTAGAAGATCTCATCCATATGATTTCTAGCATTCCAGCTCAATAGGATCCAATTATCTAGAATTATATAGAAATATAAAAGTAAATTACAGCATCATTAAAAACCTCATTATTTAATAACTGTAATCCAAACTTAAACCAAGATGCAGTTCAATGTCTACTGAATAATTTCAATATAAAGTTATTTGCTTTTCTACGCCTGGTCCTTTAGCCCGTTCTGAGCACATTTTAAATGTGCACACACCAAACAACGCCCAAAACAGCCCCTTCCAAGTCAAATCAACTGAACATCTGTCGAACACGAAAAGAAAATAAATTATGTGATAAACTAGGGCTGCTTTTGCTAAGTGCATTAGAAAAGAAGAGAATTCTTCTTCCAAGAAGCTATTTAGTAAACACGTTAAATTCAATTTTTATTTTATGGATTTTCAAACATGTTTCTGCTTGGTACATAAAAAAAAAAAAAAAAGTCTGACAACTAGCAGGATGCTGAAAACGACTTGGTTCCCAGCAAACCCATGAATAAGTCATGTTTGAAAACACATTTTCAGATCTTGATGAATTGCATCAAGGTAATTAAAGGTGAGACTTGATTAGCTGACACGTTCCCAAACATGAACATTCTTGCCTATACTCCAGGCAAAAATTATGGTGAATTTGCAAATTTTCTAGCATGATGAATTTTTCTCAAGTATAATCTCGGCCCCGAGGGGTCTAACTGTCCTGTTAATTGGAATACAAATGAAACCTGTCATTCACTAATTGAGGTACACAATGACATGTGGAGAACAGCAAGCATTCATCGGATCCGTATACTTATGTGGCAACTTGCGGACTGCCGAGCACACACAGTACTTATCCCTTTACAAAAGATGACCTCTGTCAGAATCCACCTTGTCCCATTCACTAACTTCTGCCAGAGGACACATATATACATACATACATATATACACACACACATATACACCTTTAGGGGACTTCTCCAGCTATACTTTGCGGTTCATGATGACTAGAGTAGGAAGGCAGCTATAGAGGTCATATACGTGGCTTTTTAATTTGGTATGGCCTTAAGGGGCTGGTCTGCCAACATGCCAGGAGAACTTGCACTTCATCATCCAAGGGCAGATTTGGGGTTTAATTTCTAACAGTGACTAAATGACGTGTGGATGTTTCAAAGACATTTGGAAGTGCCTTGAGGTCCTCCAATGACATGAGTACAAAGCACAGCATTTGCCGCTAATCTTAATTAACTTACCAGCTGGATCTCTTACAGTAAAGCTCCCATTTAATATTAGCTACTACAAAACCAGCAGCAGTAAGATGCATCAAAAATAAATACTGAAATCACTGTCTGCACATTATGTAGACTTCAAACCCACATCCCTGGAATGAAATTGTAGGCACCCTGAAGACAGCGGGAATCTGGCCGTCTTGCCAGAGATTTCACTGGGAAAGAGATTTTACTTTGCATTAGGTCATCAGGAAGTTGTGAGAAAAGCTTAGCAACCCTTTTTCAAAAACCCAGCTCCCCAAAAATTGCAGCTGTAAGAGCTAAGCAAAATTTTTCAGTTGGAGTTTTCTTCAGCAAATAGTGCAAATTTTGAGATTGGCTTAATTTTGCTGAATTGCTTTGTGTAAAAACAGAAAAAGTAAGTGAAAAGGCTGGAGTTTTCGTTTGAAATTAAAACTTTTAAATAGTAATAATATACTTAACCATGATTTTTTTTCTTTCCTTGGAAATGTTCTGTTGAACCAGAAACTGATCTATTTTATATTTTAATTCAGTCATGGTTTTGAGCAACTTAAAATTGTTTGTTTGGGGTTTTTTGTTTGGTTGGCTTTTATTTCAGACAAAGATTTTCAGAATTAATAACAAGCTGAAAAATCAGTTACTCAACAAAGGTCTAACAGTAGGGGACAAGAAATTTAACTTGAAACTTAGCAGATTAAATATCAAACCAAAGCATACCCAGTCCATACCTTACGGCCTGATCCTGTTCCCAAAAAGGTTAATGCACGCACTTCCATCAGTGGGATCTGCGAGCACTGACAGCAATTGCAATAAGCCCCTGAAATCCACAACAAGAAGAAGGAAATATACTTTCTGAACTAGTAAAACTTTAATTAACAGGGGGTTCTCTTGGCACAGTTTTTGCTGTTAAATAAATAAAGCATTTAGTCAAAACCATCTATATTTACTATACAAAATACTGAAAAGCAAACATTTTTAAAAGATATGGAAATTTAAGGTTCTGTGAAAAGAAACTGTGCTACATGTTATTCACACTTAATACACGTAACACAACTGCAACGCAGTACTTAGATACTCTATGTTCATACATGGCTGGCGTAAAGTTTTAGTAGGGGGATGCCACGTTATTAAAATGTATTTGTATTTCACAGAATCTGAGCAAGGCAGGATTTGTCTTTTGAATCTCCAAATATCATAAACCAAATCAAATCAAGGCAAGGATGAAACCAGTGGTCAGCTGGGTTACATTTCCGAGTTCGCTTGGCACAGCTAGCACCACACACTTTTCAATTGGTGCCGTTATCTTTCCCAGCACAACACCCTTGGGTGAAAGAGCATTTATTTGCTCTTTCTTTGCTGCCCTTCTTAGACAAGCCCAGTGTTCTGAAAGCACTCTGGCTTCCCAGAACGTTTTCTGGTTTTCAGCAACAATCTGCATTAAAAAATTGACTAAGGAACAATTCCCACCTCCCAGTCTTTCTGGCACATGCTCCAAGAGAACAGCTTTAATTGCATCTTAAAACAAATAGCATGGCATCCCTTCTTAGATGGAATGTACACTTGTGTGTTTGCATGCGGTATAACGTAAGTCACTTGAATACATCAGACTTTGTTAACACTATAATATAAATAAGCTTATTCCTTCTACTAGACATATAAATGCCTTTTTTTTTTTTTGCAGTCCATAATTATATATACATTGAAAAAGAATGATACACAAGCAGCAAAAAAGGCTTAGACTAGAACAACTCAGTGGTAACTAACCAAACTTGTGGCCTTTTCATATTTCCAATACAGAAAATTCCGCATATAAATATTTTTGGACTTTAGGAATTTTAAAAATAAACAGAACAGTATAGTTGTCACACAGATCAAACACATTTTAAAAACATTTTGTTAGATTTAACAGAACACACTGCTGACAGCTAAAAAAAATAAAATAAAATAAACCAGATTTTTTCAAGAGGACAATAAGTCTAAACAACTGCTGATCCAGGAAGACAAGAGATGGACCTAATTACCACCAAGCAGTGATTCTATTCCAATCCCACAAGAAGGCAAGGCTTTCCATTTTTCTTTAAAAGTTGACGTCCCCACATTCTCAGAAAGGACAACATCCCTCTCAAACTGGTCAGCAATAAGGTAATACCCCATTTTGGACCGATCAAAACTCTGCTCAGGAAAAAACCCAACCCTAACCGTAAAGGGCTTATAACAACATGGGGTAGTTACATTTTACAATATATACTATAGACAAAATACCACAACATTTAAAATAATTAAACCCAAAAGCAAATATGTTTCTAGAACAATTAAGTTTTTATGTGAGGGGTTCTCTAATGTTCCAAAAGCAACGGAGGTGTTTTTCAGTCACTTTCTACCTCCAAAATGGTGATCTGTACAAAACCCAGCTGAATGTATTATAAATCTGGGCCCCACAGAAAGTAAAGCTTGAATGTACTGACCCTTTTTTTTTCCTTTTCCAATTTGCTTTTGACCTTCATATTTCTCAGCAGCCAGTAAGGTCTTATGAGTGTGGTCTCACTCTCCTTCTTGGAATGGAAGCCCTTGGATTTGGAAAAAGTAGAAGAGGCCAGAATGATTGTGAATGATATTTTTTTACATGTTGAATTGTCTCTAAAATGGGAGAAGCTCAAATTGGTAGGTGCTGGGGAAACTTAAATTGGAGGCACCTAAGAAAATGCCATGGCATATGTTTCTAAAAAGTCACTGTTGTGGAAAAAAAAATTATAATGTTAATATTCAAACCACAGATTTCTAAAACACAACAAAATGTACCTGAGAGTGTGCATATTTATATATATATATTTATATTTATAT
>NW_010265078.1:616-15911 GCF_000690775.1 Eurypyga helias | reverse complement strand
CATTCCATGATTCTGTGATTTTTGGGACCTGCCCTTGTAGCAGGGTAGGGGCTTTCTCCTGTCATAATTCGGTAATCCTTTGATGAGACCATTAAGATTTCAGTGAGTGGTGCTTCTTCCTCCACCCCAAATCCACCCCTGTACCAGGAGACATCCTCGCTTTGGGGAGAAGCAAGGCCAGAGGTGGGGGACACTTCTCCCACAGCTTCGTCTGCAGCACCCACAGCTGCACCCTAAAACCAGACTCGTGATGTCCCCGTCAGCACAGCTTTGGGCTGCCCACGGAGACACCCCACCGAGCCTCACCGCTCCACTCCTCGGGGGTGTCAGCACACCGGGTGACTCTGGCACTCTTGCACCAGCATGGTATGAATTTAATCGTGACATATATACAGGTGCCGCGAGGATTATCGCGGCCGTTTCATACAGACTCATCCATGAAACCTTACGGAGCGCTCAGGCGAGAGCCTGGACAGGCAAAGACGCTGCGCACAACTCAACTCTTCTTCACAAACTTCTCCTTCCAGAGAAGATTTCCAAGGAACAGCCCAGGAATCGAGCGTAACTGAAAGGAAAACACACTCCTCCTGCGCTAACGGCACACGCTGCAGCCACGGCCACGCGCTCGGAGGCTGCAACAACCGAGCTCAGCCTTTGGCGCCTGTAGCTCCGTGTTTAGCGAGGAGCCATCGGATTTACTGCCGCAAGGGCCCGGGAGGTCTGGAAAGCAGCTCCGAGCTTGTCCGCACTTACCACCCCCTTAATTACAGAGGGGTGCACCAGCCTGGCTGACCATGGCCGGCGCGAAGAGGCGAGTGAAGCCGTCGGCAGCGCGGCGTTCGCGTACCTACCGGTGGCAGCGGTGAGACAGCACGGATTTGTTCAATCCCACCGGATTAAACGCTACATCAACCCCTCCCGTTCCCTAAAATAAATATCATTGTCTTTGGAGAACTGAAAGTCAATTCCGCTTCCTTCCACCCACGTCCCTGAAAACAAAAAACCCCCAAAACAGTAAGAGATGTATGTGCAGACATACAGGTCTTCCCCGTTTGGACGCTGTCCATGGCACAGAGCTGGTCAGGCTGCCGGGAGAACCAACCAGGTTCTGAAGAAATGGAGTCACTTTTTTGGGGTTTGGGGTTTTTTTTGGCATTCTTATCGATGGTGACACATTAAGACATCCCAAACCACTTCATGATGGAGAACGGAGAGAGACTTTATTTACATAAAGTCATCTGAATCGTTGCCATCCTGTGGGAAGAAAAGAGAAATCAGGATCATTGCGCACATTAAGACGGAAAATGGTGAATTCAACAGGATTTCAGCACTGGTTGCCTGGCTCTTCAGTACAAACACCATGAAATCGGACCAAAGGGACGTCCAGCAGCAGTTCTCGAGGCTCTGAGTCGCTCTTTGCTGTCCCTGCCGTGTACCACTTCCCCAAAACTGTGGCCAGGGAGGAACCAGGGACCAGGCTGCGATCCCCGTATCACAACCGGAGCTTCTTTCCAACCCAGGAGGCAGAAAGCAGTCTGGCATGCCTCTCCCTGGCACGTGTCACTGTTTGTGCATGTCAGGAGATGCTCATGCTTCCACCTAGTTCACGTTAAAAGAGGATCTGAGTGCCAACCAGGAGGAAAAATCAAGAATTCCTGAAAACCAGGCACTCCTCTAAGCAGTTACGAGGGGACCAGGATGCGAAAGGTGGATTTTAAACTGAGGGTCACTCAGAGGAGCTCCAAGAGCTCAAGGTCACCCCAAGGAAGCTGCAGATGTGCCAGACCTCAGGCAAAGCCCAGTTGCTGCCGGTGCACATCAGGACATCTTCTGAGCTTCAGCTCCCAGCCCTCCCGTGATCCACCTCCTCATTTCCCTGTGCTCCTCTCCACTTTGGCTCCTTTTCCACCGTCAGCCTGCAGCCACGGAGCCACACTGCTCCATGCTGACACCTACTCGCTTTCTGCAAGCGCATCCCCTCGAGCTTCCTCTTCTGCCCCTCAGCACCTATATCCATCCCTCCCCAAGCCCTTATCCATACGCTTCCCGTTTACTTCTTGCTAAAAACGTGCATTTTCCTCCCTCCTTAAAGTTACAAGTTATGGTTATCACTTAGGAGACCATCTCTGCTCACGAGCCAAGGAGAGTCAAGTCTGGTGCCCCACTTTAAAGCTCTACGTGTTCTTTCACTTGGGTGGGAAAAGGGACTGGGAGGAATTTCCAGCAGCACAGGCTCCTCCGGGCTGACACACCGAATAGGGCCCTCTCTGGAAGCGGAGGAAAGCAGCAAGGTGCTTCCCCGGGCAGGGGTGACGGCGACGTGCTGTGTCACGCAGGAGGCACCAAGAGCAGAGGGCAGTGCGGGAGCTGTACCACCACCATCCCGCCTGGAATTTCAGCCGCCTCTGAAAGGTTTCCGTGGGTATCAGCAGGCCCTTACCTGATTGGAGGACATGTTCTCGGCCTTCATTAACGAGGAGTAGCTCCTAGAAGGGAAATGATATCATCTTGCACGATATGTTCTCAAAACCCACCAACAGAGAGGCTTTTTGATAAAACAGGACCAAGTACCAGAAAAACTTTTTTTTCCCATTCTGAACTTGGGAAGACTGGACAAATACCTGCTTATCTCATACCCTTTGGCTAATTAAAAGGGCTGGAGAAAGCCTGGGTGCTGTGCAGACTGCTTCTTCACAGCTTTCTTCAGGAACTAGATCATCCCAGGAGGTAGAAAACCCTTTACTTTGGGGGACGGCCAAGAGGCAGCTCTGGGGCGAGGTTAAATAAGCAGGCAGGCCCCTTGCTCTGCCGCAGACATTACTGCTGGCCACTCCTCTCCAGTTCAGTTTGCTTCTCTAAACCCTCTTTTTCTGACCTCTACATCACTCAGGAAATCCCAGAATTTTTCAAATTCCAGTTTCACTGTCATTAACAGAGAAACAGGATTTACTAAAAGCCTAAATATGTCAGCTTTTGGGGCAGCCAGCGGATGCGGCTGGAGCTGTATGGGGCCATCAGTTCTGAAGAACTAGCTCACACATGCTGCAGCATGGACAGAAAGGTCAGTGTGACATTTCAAAAAGCCATCCCTCATTCTACCTTTAAAGGATCGTGCAATTGAGGATTCTCATGTTTTAGTTCACATCAGCAATGCAAGAGGAAGCTGTAGAACTCTCGCGAAGGCTCGGTGCTTTCCGAGGCTCACACAAAGCTGGAAGCAGCTGCTCCCATCCCAGTGGCTGACAGAGCCAAGTGGCATGCCCAGTTTCATAGAATCCCAGCATGGTTTGGGTTGAAGGGACCTTAAAGCCCACCCAGTCCAACCCCCTGCCATGGGCAGGGGCACCTTCCACTAGACCAGGTTGCTCCAAGCCTCATCCAGCCTAGCCTTGAACACTCCCAGGGATGGGGCATCCACAGCTTCTCTGGGCAACCTGTCCCAGTGCTCCCCACCCACTGTGGGAAGAATTCTTTCCTGATGTCCCATCTCCATCTCCCTCTTTATGTTTAAACCCGTTACCCCTTGTCCGGTCACTCCCTGCCCTTGGGAAAAGTCCCCCCCAGCTTTCTTGTAGCCCCCCCAGGCACTGGAAGGGGCTCTAAGGTCTCCCTGGAGCTTCCCTTCTCCAGGCTGAACCCCCCAACTCTCCCAGCCTGTCCCCATGGCAGAGGGGCTCCAGCCCTCGGAACACCAGAGGATCATCATCGTTCACCCAAGTTAGGGCCAGGTTTCAGAAGACTCAGTCCATTCATTTAACAATCGGGATTTTAGGAGAAATGGGGAAAACACATTTCTTCTAAAGACAAAGGGAATCACTGGGCCATGCAGATGTCTTTGCCAGAGCAGGTCAGCTGAACGCTGAGTAACGCCGGGCTGTTAAACAGAAACCGCTGACCCGTGACTCTCTCCCAGCCCCAATGAAAAACGCCAAAGTTCTAAGTTGGCACTACAATTTATAACCCACCTAAGTTCTTCCAGCTCTTTTTTCTTCTTCATCTCTTCCTTTTCCTTCCGCTTCATCTCTTGGATCTGGGCTTTTTTCTCGTTTCTCTCCTCTCTGTCCCGGGCTTCCTTCTCAGCAGCCAGGTCTGGGAAACGCTCCACTTTTGTCTTCTCTAGCCGGTTCAGGATCTCATTCACCTTCTTCTCCACTGTCAGCATTTTCACCTTTAGAGTGCAAAAACCTGTGATCCTTATAAAAAGAATACTTTTCTTCTGGCACTTTCTCAGCGGAAAGAAAACACCCTATTTCCACTTTACACATGACTGAATCCCACAAAAACAGATGCTAAGGAAAATCACTGCCACCGAGGCCTATTCAGCAGGTTGTGTAACAGCGAGAAGAGGCCCACTCCCAACACTCAGCAGCACATAGCTGATAAGCACAAGCATTGCTAAGTACATAAGCATTACTAATTTTGTTTTTTGGCACATGCCTCAACAAATTGGCCAACAGACAAAAGCTGGGCGCTGCCGATGCCTGAAGAGACGGCAGGAGGTCTCTGCAGAGCGTTTTGGGAAGAGAAGCCCACGTGCTGCTTGTTGGCTATGCTTTAGTCCTAGAATGGCACTTCTAGAGAGGCTTCTCTCCCGGCAGCCGAGCTACGTAACCACAGTTTAAGCATAACATTATTTATGGACATTAGGCCTGGCTTGGGAATAGCTTACTACACCAGCCTGACCCTAAGCTCTGCCTTTAACATGTTTAACAAATCCAGAGGCAGGACTGGGTTGAGACAGCTCTGGGAGCAGACAGTAAAGCTGACAGCAAAAGGCAACGCTGGAACCCCACACAGCCCTCCTCTGCCCTGCAAGGTCAAGCACTGCGCCCTTCCAGATTACACGACTGCCTGTGAGCTGATGCAAAGTGACTGCTGACATGCAGGCTCTCCGGCTGTGGGAGACGATTTCAGTGGCAAGAGGTGATTTCAGAGGTGATAAACTCAAGCAGACAGCACACACTCACACTGACACCATTCGGCATCGGCCAAGACTCGGCAGCTACACTGTGCTGCAGTTTGGAAACGCGCACCGTACGCTCTGCCACCGGCTCACGCTCAACCACGGCTTTTCAGGTGACGTTCAGGCAAGTCCAAACTTGCCCTTGGGATCCCTCTAATGCTGTGGATGACTCCCTGGCTTTAGGGAAAATGCTGCAGGCCATCCACCCAGCTCCTAACACAGAAAGGTTACAGTCTGCCACCAGGTTGCTATCAGCAGCGTGCAGCACACACTTACATCCTTCTGCCTGTGAAAGCCGATCTGCCCCACATCCATGTCCGCAGTCTTCTTCAGGTTGGTCCACGGCGTGTACACCACGTTGACGTTGTTCATCTTACAACCTAGGACAGAGGGAAACACTTTCAACTCTCGCCCTGCTGACAGAGGTCTCAAAGCCTTCCGTGCGCATGGAAACCCCGGCAGTTATTCCAGTGGCAAACGTGACGAGATAGGCAAGAAAAAAGGAAAGGGGGAAGTCCTTCCAGTGTTACAGTGCAACGGAAGAACACCACGACGTCGCTTGCGGCAGTAACACGAGCACTGCGGCAGCGTTAACCAGCTCCAGATGGAGAGTGTCTTTGCCAGAAGAGCGATTATTCTGGAGGGGGGCCCCAAGGTGGTGTTAGAGAAGAGGCTGAGAGGCCTCCTTGGCTCAGACGGCGACATGGAGGCATAAACGGGAATTTCAGAGATTTAAAACTCCTCCTTATGAAAGTATAACGAGCAGCCCCAGCAGCTGCAGGCGACATCTGCTTCCCGTAAGACCCGCAGGCACAGGCTTAACAGAGAGCAAAAAAGGGTCACAAATGTTTGAGCCAAAGAACACACACTTGTGTGGACCAGAAACACCACAACACCATCACGCCCAGCCTACAGGAATGCTGGGGGGCTTTTCCCAAGGGCAGGGAGTGACAGGACAAGGGGTAACGGGTTTAAACAGAAAGAGGGGGATTGAGATGGGACATCAGGAAGGAATTCTTCCCAGAGAGGGTGGGGAAGCTCTGGGACAGGTTGCCCAGAGAAGCTGTGGATGCCCCATCCCTGGGAGTGTCAAAGGCCAGGCTGGATGAGGCTTGGAGCAACCGGGTCTAGTGGAAGGTGTCCCTGCCCATGGCAGGGGGGGGGGCTGGGGGGGTTTTAGGGCCTTTTCCCCCCAAACCATTCTGGGCTTCTATGATCTCCCGGGAATAGGTGTTACCTTGAATGCTGTTCGCCTTCACTAGATGGGCACAGTCTATCAAAACTTCTTTAGGAATGTCATCCACCGTCTGCCCCTGCGAGAGAGCAAAGCAACATGGGACCGATGAGCGCATGAAGGCCAGGAAGCAGGGCACGATGCTCTGCCAACACCGCCAGGACCTCTACGCTCCCCATTTTACAAGACTGGAGTCTTCCATGGCATTTGTAAGGAGAGGTTTGAAGCACCACAAGCGACTGCACCCTGCTTTTCCCAAAGGTATTCTCCCTGTTTTGGTGAGGTGATGGTTCCTAGACACATGCTTGGTGCCAAGCCAGAAATGAACTGTCCTATCGGGCCACGTTAAAACTTCCTGCTCCTCCCCACGTCATTTGGTAACGGAGGCTGTAAATTCAGTCTCCACACACTGGTGGTTACCTGCACCCTCAGGGAGCCCTGCAGACTTCGAACACGAGCACAGAGGGTCCCGTGCGCAGGAACCGCTGCGGAACAGGCACGTGCAGGTGAATATTAACCTCTAAATACAGATGCCACAGGATTACCTTGTGCAACCGAAGGTACACATGCGCGGAAGAGAGCTTATCCACGTGAAACCTACAGAAGAAAGAAAAAGGCATTTAAGAAAGCACAAGAGATGGTGATCTCTTCTGAAAGTTTTACTTCCTAACAAGTGACCGAACAGCCACTCCATGGACAACGCCACTACAGAAATATTCATGGTATACACATTCATCCTGGTTTTAGTCAGGAGAGAGTTAATTTTCTTATCAGCAGCTGGTATGAGGCTGTTTTGGATTTGCTCTGAGAAGGATACTGATTACACTGGTGTTTTCAGTTGTTGCTAAGTGGTATTTGTACCAATTCAAGGACTTTTTCAGCTTCTGATACTGCAACTGTGTGCCAAACTTTCTCACTAAAAGCAGCGGGGGTTGGGGGTGGGGGACACAGAGTCCACCCATCTAACCCAAACTGACCAAAGGAGTATTTCATTCCACAGAATGCCATGCTCAGTGTATAAGTTGGAAGCGGGCCAGGGGACCATCATTTTGTTCATTAGTGATTTAGTTGTTGATGGGTCTGTTGGCTTTCTCGGTTGCTCTCTCGTTCGTGGGGGCACTCAGACTCTGCTGCCAGAGTCAGTCTCTCTGGCTCTGACTCCAGCTACTCGGAACCTGGCTGGGTATTGCTTGGTGGGTGGTGAGCAATTGTATAATTGGTTTTATTTTCCATTATTTTAATTACATATTCTTAGTAGTATCACTATTTTATTAATTTATATTCAACTTCTCAATTGTTCTTATGTCAATCCATGAGTTTCTTGTCTCTCCCTCCAATTCTCCTCCTCCCCTGGAGGGGGAAGGGAGCGAGTGAGCGGCTGCGTGGTACGTTATTGCCAGATGAGGTTAAACCACAACATTTAAAAGCAGGCAAGGGAGTCAGAGCCTATCCTTTGAGAAACATCAGTCCTCCCAATGAGAGGCTGAAAGAAAATACAAGCCCTTTCCCCACTCCCTATTCTTCTTTTAAACGCTACACTACACGCCGGCAACGCTCACAGGATGAGCCCACGCGTGCAGCGTTATGCTCTATTCTTAAGGAAAACGGCAAACTGGTGAAGTCTGCAGCAGGCTCCGCTCGTTACACACTTACATGGCTGGTCTCGAGCTCAGAGAGCAGCATAAACCCCCCGATTTCTCAGTGGTCAGTACCAACGGTGCTCTGCTTCCACCAGCGGACGCAGGTGATGCTGCCAAGGTAGTGCCCAGGATCTAGTTTCGGGGGGGTACCAGTCCCGACAGGAAGCGAACACCAGTTCTGCATTCTGAATTCACTGCCTCTAAAAATTCATAAGCCTCAATCACCCCCCCTCAGCCCTCTCCCCACCAGGCTGGCTCCACTTCAGTCCCTCCTCATGGCACGGTGTTCAGTTCCTCGATGGCTCCAGCTGCCCTTCTTCGGACCTTTCCTCGCTCGACTGTGTTTTCACCATGATCACCTACTTTTTAGGCCTCTGTGCTGATCAAACACTCACTCCAATCCTGCAAAATTCCAAGCACGGAGAGGAAAACCAATCTCATGTCACCTCTCAACCTTTCAACATAATGAGACCTTTTCCTTCCTGCTGCAGGACACAAAACCCTCGAGCACCAACATACAGACTCTCACTTGTACCTCCTGAGCCTCCTACCCCAATTCCCTTGGAATCCTCTTAAACAAGAAGCCAGACACTGTTAGGAGAACAATTCCCAGGAGGACCCTAGAAGAAGACCTACAATACTTTGTTGAGATGGCACTAGGATGCAAAATAAACAACATGGATGATGTCAGTGTGAGCTACGAGAGGGATGGTGAAGACTGACTTTCGTGGTTCAGGCTATTTGAGGAAGAATCTCAAGGTCACTCCTAAATAACAGTATAAACATGGCTTAAATTATGTAGTGAAGGACAAACATGAGACAGAAAATGAACGTGATACTGGTACAGCAAAGTGTTATTCAGCTCTTCTAGAAAAGATATTCATTGCCAGTTAGCTGACTGATGAAAAAAATGTCCTCTACGGAGCGTGTTAGTTGCTATGTATTCAGCCTCCAGTTCTACCAAGACACCTCAGCTCATCCTGGCAAAGGCCACCTTGAAGAGCGAGAAGGAGAAAAATCCACGTGGCGATTCCTGTTAGGAACTGTCAGAGAAGGCAGCAACATCTGCTCTGTGCGATAGTGCCTGCAAGCAAGATAACTTCTCCACAAACATCCTCTAAATCTTGTCAGCCTGGGAAGTTTATGGATTAATCCAGCCAGCAAAGATGCCACCAACTGCAGCTAACAGGAGTGGGAACTTCCCTTTGCTTGTTTTTCCTGTGTCAATGAGATCTTACCAGCCAGAACCAAGCCACACACCATGGAGAGCTTCCTCCTTAGAGCCCCTTCCTGTGCCTGGAGGCTACAGGAAAGCTGGAGGGACTTTTTACAAGGGCAGGGAGTGACAGGACAAGGAGTGACGGGTTTAAACTGAAAGTGGGGAGGTTTAGATTAGATATCAGGAAGGAATTCTTCCTGGAGAGGGTGGGGAGCACTGGGACAGGTTGCCCAGAAAAGCTGTGGATGCCCCATCCCTGGAAGTGTCCAAGGCCAGGCTGGATGAGGCTTGGAGCAACCTGGTCTAGTGGAAGGTGTCACACCTGGCCACACCTCTAGCAGGCCTGCTTTGAGACCAAGAGACAACAGCGTTCTCTAGGAACTGTATTCACTGTTGCTCAAAAGACTCGTCTGTGCCTCCACTCTCCTTGTTCTCAGTTAGTCTTTTGGTTTTCCTGGTCTGTCTGTGGGGATACCCAGTGGCTTCTGCTCTTGCTGAGCACAGCTGCTCTCTCTTACAAATACTAAACTGCCCTTCTCGTTTATCTCTGCCCATTTCCCAAGCACAAGTAAAGCAACAGCAAGCTAGCACCTACACCCTAAACCACAAAGATCCATGTATGCAGTTATTGCTGCTCCAGCAGCTCCATGCAGTGATAAACCCCAAAAAGCTTCACAAAAGGCAGGGATTGTCCCCCTGTGCAGGGCACTGGTGAGACGACATCGTGAATCCTGAGTTCTGTTTTGGGCTCCTCACTGCAAGAAAGACACTGAGGGGCTGGAGCGTGTCCGGAGAAAGGAATGGAGCTGGGGAAGGGGCTGGAGCACAATTCCTGTGAGGAGCGGCTGAGGGAGCTGGGGGGTTCAGCCTGCAGAAGAGGAGGCTCAGGGAGACCTTATCGCTCCCTACAGCTCCCTGAAAGGGGGGTGCAGAGAGGGGGGTCGGTCTCTTCTCCCAAGGGACAAGCGATGGGACAAGAAGAAACGGCCTCAGGTTGTGCCAGGGGAGGTTCAGGTTGGATATCAGGGAAATCCCTTCCCGGAAAGGGCTGTCGGGTGTGGAAGGGGCTGCCCAGGGAGGGGGGAGTCCCCTCCCCGGGAGGGGTTTCAGAGCCGTGTGGATGTGGGGCTCAGGGACATGGTTAGTGAGGGGCTGGGCAGTGCTGGGGTGACAGTTGGACTTGGGGGGCTGAAAGGGCTTTTCCAACCTGAAAGATTCAGCAATTCTATGAAAGGCAGTTAGATTCATCGAGTTTCAGTACCTACCAGATATCTTCAGGCCAGCCATACTTTATTAGGTCTTCATCTGCAGGGAAAAAAAAATATCAATGAACAAAGCCCTGGACCTCACCAACAACAAATCCAACTGCCTCCCAAGAGCAGGAATTCCCTGCTGTCAGTCAGTCACTGCATGGCGACTGAACAGAAGGAGAAGCAGGCTTTAAGGCTGCACCTGTCTACACCAGGTATGGCAGGAGCAGGTATGCCAAGAGCCACCGTTTTGGAACTAGGTGGTGGCACTGGGAAGCAAGAGGTCACAACCAAAACCCTGAATACACCCCACTTCCATCCCCTTCTACCTCTTCATCAATCTGAAAGCTTTAAGGGAAAATACGTAGTGAAAATATTGTTTCTTCCTATATCAATCTAACGGAGGAAGACTTCCAGGGCAAGTCTTCAAAACAGCCACACTAACGCTCTGCCCTTGAGTGAGAGGCTCTGCTTTCACATCAACTGCTGCTGTGGAAACAGGAGGCACAGCAGATCCGTAACCTTCCCCACGAGGGAAAGGACGGGCATGGGAAACCTACAGAGTTCGAATGGTCCCGGGAGAGGGGAAAAATACAGGCTGAGCAGGGACACGGAAGGTCGGTTTGCAGAAAGTCAGCAGACACAACCTCAAAAACTTTATGGTTTTGTAGTCTTTTTTTCCCCTCCCAGGCATTTTTTTTTTCTAGTTAATTTAGTTTTCGCATATCTGAAGTATTTGAAGGCAATTACTCTGCCTAGAGTATTTACAGAATTAATTTATCCTAACTAAAAGAAATACCGTGGATTTCAGAGGGGGAAGTCAGAATCACACACACGGGCGGAGAAGTTCTCAAAACAACGTATGGAGTTAACACATACAAAGACATCCTTTCAACACAACCTTAAACCCCCCCAGATCTCGGCATCGTTACGTTAATGTACTTACTTTCGTACTTATCTTTTCCCATGTAAATGGTGTAAACGGAAGGAACAACTGAGGGATAGAAAGAGGAAAACAAATCAAAAGGGGTGCAGACAAGCTGTGCAAGGAACGACAAACAAACCAGCCGTGGTCAGAGAAATGACAATGCAAACCATCCATTCCACTTCCCTCCCGGGGCCAAACGAAGATTGTTTTGTGTTTTCTCCAGATTTTGTCCCAAATGCTTCAAAGGACTTTGGAAAGTGGCGTTTCCACCACTTTCCACGGAAGATTATCCATCAAGGAACAGCTTTCTGGGCAAAACACCCTCAAGGTCCGGGTGGTTCAGACTGTATTTGTGTAATGATAATCTGCTCAATTAAGCACACACCAGCGAGCCAGAAAGGCTGACACTGCATTCACCAGTTGGGTCAATCATCTACAGCTCCCTGAAAGGAGGGTGCAGGGAGAGGGTCGGTCTCTTCTCCCAAGGGACAAGCGATGGGACAAGAGGAAACGGCCTCAGGTTGTGCCAGGGGAGGTTTAGGTTGGATATTGGGGAAATCCCTCCCCAGTAAGGGCTGTCAGGGTTGGAAGGGGCTGCCCAGGGAGGGGGGAGTCCCCACCCCGGGAGGGGTTTCAGAGCCGTGTGGATGTGGGGCTCAGGGACATGGTTAGTGGGGGCTGGGCAGTGCTGGGGGAACAGTTGGACTCGATGGGCTTAAAGGTCTTTTCCAATCAAAAGATCCTACAATTCCATGATTTACTCGCTGTGGCCTTGAGACAAACAGCTCATCAGCCTGGCCCTCACTTCCCCACAGTACCAGAAGCCCAACATGAACCTCCCCCCAAATAGCCTGGGAGGATTAAAGTTTGCAAGACAACGGAAAGACCAAAGTTCCATAAACTCATTTGTCCCATGTGTGCCTTTTTGGGACATTTAAAACATCCTCCTTTTCTTTAGGGCTCACTGCACCATGCAGTAAAGACACTGTCAATCCTGGGAAACCAAGCAAGTGTCCCTTCAGCCGCTCGACCAGCACAGCCAGGAGATGGACACAGAGCAGTAAGAGGGAGCTACAGTCAGGGGAGTCTTGTTGCAAAAACCACTGTGCAGCCTGCTTAAAAAATAAAAAAGAAAGCTCTGTTCTCATACATGGCAGCATGGAAATCCCAGTTTCACAGAAAAACTATCTACCAATCTGACACGTTCGTAGCTTCTACAATTTTTAGCAATTCTGTTGTGAGTGAGCGAACGCTGCAGCCAGCCATAGCTACCGGCCTCAGTGCTGCACTGAAATTCAGCTGTCCACCACCACCCGCAGCGCCAATCTTTATTTTTCATATCCTACTGCAGAATAAACACAATTAATGGCAAGTTTCCTGAAGTCACTCACTGATTGTGCACAAATTAAAGACTAAGAGCAAAGAAACGAAATGCAGGTGACCAAACCTGCCTCCAAAAGGCATTCTTTGAAAATACACTGCCTAATCTCCTATTTTCAAAGTCACTACAATAGCAGACACGCTTCAGGCACGTGCTACAACTCTGGCACTAAACTGACTCAGATCCCAAACTGCTTCCTGACCCAGGCCTTTCCGAGGGTATTTTTATTAGAAATCCAACATCACTAGTACCAGACAATACTTGTCAATTTAGTAGTGAGGTAATAAGAAATGGAAATTCAAAAATATACCTATGGGAGGTAAAGATTGGAAAAAATCCACTGTGGACACACAGGAGAGTCCAGAAGATGTGAGATCATCGTGGCTACAGGCACTACTTATAAGTGTAAAATTAAATGCTCAAAGATAAAGTTGTGCTAGTAATGGTTCTGTGAAAACAAAGCCCATCCTGCCAAAGGAGTAGGGAACACTAACATAAATTACTTCCAAGCGATGTGATTTAAAACACAACAGTAACAGTGCAACCTGTTTTAAGCAAACTGTAATGAGCCTTTATTGCAGACTGCTCTCTGGCAGCCAAACTGATCGTAAGTGTCAGAAACCCTCTGCTGAACTATCATTTAAGAAGAAAGGAGATGGTTCACACCATTAGCAGAGTTAACTGCTGCCTGTCTGCTCCTAGCACCCCCCAGCCTATCCTACAAGTCTGCCAGGCACTGTCCCAGCTCTTTTCTCCCCACTGAAAGGGCCACGTCCAGGAAGGTCTCTGAACTTCTCACCAGCTGCCTGCTGATCAGCAGTTTCTACCTGAGCGTCAGGTTAAGTGACCAACAGTCAGTGTATCGGTTCACTGGGTGTATAAAGGGCCTTACTTTCCACAGCAGAGGGAAAAAGGTTTTTTGAAGAAATCCCACAAACAAATTTAAGAAACGTTCACGTAACTGTTGAGTCGTGCCTTGTCCAAGGAAAATCAGGCAGCCATTCAAATCCTTCTCATTAAGGAATTTCATCCCTAAAACTAAGGAAAACGATGCTATAAAATACCAGCTTTGGGAGAGGGTGGGTAAGGGGTAAAAAAAAAAGATACTGAAACTTTCACAAGCACTTTATGCACTGGTGCAATGACTGGGAGCAAACCAGAAAGGAATATTCCTACACTCTCCTTCATATTGACAGAGCGTAGACTGAGATTGGACATCAGGAGGAAATTCTTCCCGGAGAGGGTGGGGAGGCACAGGGACAGGCTGCCCAGAGAAACTGTGGATGTCCCATGCTATGACATTACAGGCTTGTCCAGCCTGGAGAAGGGAAGGCTCCGGGGAAACCTTAGAGCACCTTCCAGTGCCTGGGGGGCTACGAGAAAGCTGGGGGGGACTTTTTCCAAGGGCAGGAGTAAGGAGTAACAGGTTTAAACTGAAAGAGGTAGATTGAGGTTGGACATCAGGAAGAAATTCTTCCCGGAGAGGGTGGTGAGGCACTGGGACAGGTTGCCCAGAGAAGCTGTGGATGCCCCATCCCTGGAAGTGTCCAAGGCCCAGGTTGGATGAGGCTTGGAGCAACCTGGTCTAGTGGAAGGTGTCCCTGTCCATGGCAGGGGGGGATCGTCTTTACGGTCCCTCCCAACCTAATGATTATAGGATCCTGTGAAACCTCTGATTTCTGATGCTTCAGGAACGTCTCACCTTTTCATAAGGGCGAGCAAAAGGGATCTGTCTATATTAAAGGAAAAATAACGAGACAGTGTAAGCATTATGCCTTCCCTCGAACTCAGAGTGCAGTACACTTGAGAAAGCTCTTCAGAGCTCACTCACCGGTATCACCGTTCATTCGATGCCGTTAGCGACTGCTACGGAGAGGCTCCTCCGCTACGGATGAGCTCCTGACAAGTTACAGCCGATTTCGGCCCAAGCTGGGTCCTTTACACTCGGCCCCGCCCAAGAACTCGCAGAAAGGCACCGACAGGACTATCGGGGATGCTCGTAGGGGCAGGAGGCCGCAGCGTTACCGGACGGCCCCGCTCGCTGAGGGAGCGGGCAGGGGCAGGGCCCAGCGCTCCCCTCACAGCGACAGGGACCGCCCCTACCCCGCAGAGGCTCTAGGGCCTCTAGACACTCTCACCCACTCACCGTTGGAGGTGAAGTAAAACACCATGGCGGGAACGGTGGCGGTGGCTCAGCCCACCCGACCCGGGGCTTCACTCGGGTATCACACTCTTGCTCCGGGGGCGGAAGGAAAGAGTAAAGCGCATGCGCACGGAGTGATCTCGCAGGCGCAGTACGGTGCGAATGTTGTTCCCCTCCTCATACGCATGCGCAAACTCGCCAGATGCTGAAGCCGGTGAGATCGCTGCGCATGCGTATAACTCCCGCGAGGTGACCTCAGGAGCATTGCGCATGCGTAGTCCGCCCCAGCAGTGCTGGCAGTCCGCGTTGCGCATGCGTATTTTTCTTCTGAGCGCCGGGCCACTCAGCCATATGCGCATGTGCGAAAGCCCCTCCAGCTCGGGCTGGGGAGGGGCGTGGGGGGCGCTCGGGCACAGCTTTGTTTTTTTCAATTTTTGGATTAGGTATAAATGGCCTTCGGACTGGTCCACGGGAGAACTTTGACGAGGAGCCTCCGTCGCCCTGTGACCCGCAGCGGCCTCCACCAGGGGTGTCGCC
>NW_010265078.1:0-604 GCF_000690775.1 Eurypyga helias | reverse complement strand
GGCCTCCACCAGGGTTGTCGCCGCCGCCACCTTCAGGCGTTTTCCGCGGCTGCGAGCGGAAGGCAAAACGCAGGGAAGCGGTGTCGCTCGCCGGAGAGGGAGAAGGGGGTTGTCACCCAGTGGAAGGAGAAACCTGCCTTGGCGTTGTGAATAATTTTTGTATTTATTGCCGTGGTTTTCACCTGCCTTCCCGCCCGCGCCGCGGCTGCACGGAGGGAAGCGATTTTTATAACGGAGCAGGGGCCGCGGGTGGAGCGTCCGATCAGTTCAGCCCTTTGCCGGGAGAGAGGATCTGCTGCCCCTGCATTCACGACAGACTGTGTGGCCCGGAGCCGTTGGAAGTGCTTCGCTGCCGCGTCCAGCTCATCTTTGTGCCTCCCGGCTTGCTCTGGGTGGCGGGGTTTTGCTTTTCAGTAGCAAATAACCCTCGTTCGTGCGGGATGCTTTTCACAGCAGGGCCCTGATGGACCGTTTAACAGCAGAAGCACTGCCGAGCACCCGCTAACCGCCCCCCTAACTTCTGCAAACGCCTCTCAACTCCCTCCGGCCGTTCTTCCGGCAGAGCTTACCCCGGCCCGGCGGCGTCCCCGCCGAACTACCACAC
>NW_010265077.1:0-7051 GCF_000690775.1 Eurypyga helias | reverse complement strand
GGGGGAGGCGGCAGACATGCGCCCCGCTCCCACCCGCGATGTCACTCTGCTCATGCCCCCTTCAGGAAGGCTGGAGGACTCGCCCCATTCCCGCCCTCCCCTCCCAGCCCCCAGAAGTCGCTTTTACCATCTTGTTTATTTTCACCCTGATGCGACTGCGGGGCTAATGCATCCCCGCTCCCGACTTTGATTATCCTGTTTATACCCCCGCGGTGCTCCTGCAGGGCTAATGCGTTCTCGCCGTTACGCCACTTCCCTGCCCTCGCCGCAACTTGTACCGTTTTGTTTATTTTCCCTCCGATGGGGCTGCAAAACGAGTACGTTACTAATCCCGCGCGGTCTGCTCCCCCAACACGCGTGGTGCGGTGCGGCGCTGCGAGGCTGCGGCTGCCACGACAAGGGACGCTGACTGCGAGGCACAGCAGAGCCCAAGGGGGCAGATCCAACGCTCTCCACTCTTACCCAGGGGTGGAGATGGCTGTCTAAAGTTGGGCGTTGGGGGGTGGAGGGGTTAGTAATTCTGTTGTCTCTTTTAATTAAAGGGGGGGGGGGAGAAGGGGAAAAAGACCCACAACTAGGGGGGAGAGAGAGCTGAGGCAGTCAGTAGAGAGGAAAATCTCAGGCTATTCATTTCTCCACTGCAAGCAGGTATGCCTGTAGCGGAAGGAACTCACGGTGGTGACTGTTGGAGACACGGAGGAATTTAATGCAGCCTTGCAAAATTCTGCTCAGTCCCTTGCCCCAGGGCCAGCAGTTATTTAGTTAGTCAGCTAGTTCGTGTTGGCCACGGAAGATACCCTTGATTTATCTTCATTGTCATGCTAAAAGGCAGAGAAGCAGAATTTGTGTGTGGACTATTATTTTTCATGATGATTTTGCAAGGCCGGCGTGGTTGATGTGGTACAGCTCACTACCGACTTCTGTACGTTCCTGGACACATCGCTACTCACACCCGTATATACGCAGGTTGTATTTTACACACTGCTGACTGGTAAAACATCTGCACTCGTGCACGGGACTATGACGAACTACTGCGTGGAAGGGAGAGGTGGGATGTGCGCAACTCCCTACCCCCTAGAGACATCTGAGCCTGCAGTTCGTATGCAGGATATCTCGGGTCAAGCTCTTTTCTCTCCCTGAAAGTTTTCACATGGACAGATAGAGGAAGAATGGAGGGCAGGCGAAAAAGGAACGATGGAGGTAGCTTCCTAGATGAAGGGCCCGGCCAAACACGCAATTAACACAGCCACTGGAGACACATTCTACGCATTTCTCTGTAAATACATGTTTCAATATCCATGAGAGTTTAGAAATTCTTAAGGCATGTGTAAAAAATGGGGGCAGGGGGACTGGAATGTTTCAGTTTGTGCAAAATCATTCCGAGGTTGCTCTGAAAAAAAAAAAAAAGCCCCACCCCACACCCAAATGTCCTATTGCAAAACTGACGCATACAAATTTGAACATAAAACTATTTACATTACAAAACATACAACACTATTTTTATTACTTTTAAAGCTTGTAAAAATACTCTAAAGATTGCAGGTGCAAGCAATTACTTTGTAAGGAAATAAAGCAATTAATATATCCCGGTGTTTTAAAAAAAAACGCAAATTGTTTGAAGCTGAGAGATACGGGGTCCCAGCCCTTCTTCATTCTTGTCAAGAAAATGACATCTAATTTACAAAGCATTCTCAATGATTCTGTTAACCCTGACCAAAAAAAAAAAAAAAAAAAAATCAGGGTACAGCAGCAAATCTGTCCTTTTTTTTCCCTGACAGGTAAATTTAAATAAGCATCCTTTTAAAATGAAAAGATATTAAATATATTGTAATTTATGAATGATGGTGGATGAATTTATGCATTTAGTAAAACTTGTACTAAACAATTGTAAATTTTTCTCACAGCTTTATTCTTTTTTTCATTCACCGAGGTCTTCCTGCAATTTCTTCCAGCTAGTACAATTCCCATGCCTGTCTTTTTTTTTTCTTTTTTAATTAATGTGAGCTATTTTAAGGCTCAATTTTTAGTTTTATAAAGACGCATCACTATAGCAAAAATGGATCACTTTACAACAACTTGATTAAAGCCGCACCACGGCAACAAACGTATGTTGATGAAAAACCTACTGTATGGTTTTCAACTAAAAATTTTTTCATCTCACACCATGTAACACACCAGCTCAGTACTGAACAGCCTGAAATTTTGCTTTGGTCAAAATTCAGTCAAGCCTACTACATTCAATTATTTAATGAAGCATTTGTTGTGTTCTTAGGGATTTCTGTTTAATTCTTTATACAGAAATGCACATGGACTGAAAGAAACTCCGTAACTACCACCTTATGGTATTGTGTAATATTTGATGGAAAAATTTAGATAACCTCTTGATAGCTCTGTAAAACAATCATTTAGAGAAGACCTTTGAAATGCAAAATAGGAAAAGAAATGCATTACCAGTAAATACGTACTGCAAACACTAAGCCCATAACAGCTACGGAATCAGAACATAGAATCTTGTAGCATATATGTTCTTATGATTGTAGTATTTAATAAGCAGTGACATGACACAGAAGGCCAATTTTCTTTTTTTTAAAAAGAAGCCTGTCCTTCTTCTAGTGATCTATAAGAGATTAAAATAATTAGAGAGGAATATAATTCAGTGAGTAAGAATGAATAATTTCATTGCTAATCTAAACGCAATGAGAAAATCCAATTCTCTTAAAAGCAACCTACAAAACCTAGAAGCTAAACAAATTAGATTCTCAGAAATGTATAAGAACATTATACATTCTCATATTTCTTTAGATTTTAGATACTTTGTCAAACAGACTGAATGTGTAAGTGAAAGAAAATGACACTCTCCAAATGCAAATTGTTATTAAAAGTTTAAGAAATTCCTCAAGAAAATGTTAAGGTACCTTAGTGCACAGCACTTTAGCTTCATTAACAAAAATAACGAGGTATTCACCTTAAATTTCTACTACCAATTGATCAGTTCCAACAGTACTGCAAAGATCTTGGAGTACTTTGTTTTAAATGTCACTATTGGGTTTTTTTTCTAAAATGTGCAAAATCGTAGTTTAAGTTTAGTGGATAAAACAAAGCATTGAAGAAGTCGTCATCTTTCATTGACAGAACCACATTACCAGTCGGATATAACCATCACAAGACTCTTCCAGGAATAACAGAAAAAGCACAGACTTGATACAAAAATGCATACTGTATTAGAAAACATTAATTGATACGGCTAGTTGGAGTGTAGAGTGGGGAAACTCACTTTCCAGAAAACTTTCCTTTTCAGTCATTTTTACTCCTGTTTTCAGATTGGGTCTTTGTAGAGACAGCTTTGATCTTTACCTCTGTGCAAAAGGATACATGCTGCAGCTAAACAGATGCAACTGAAAACAGGAAAATTGCAGTAACTCAGTGATACTCAATAGGTAGAAGAGTAACATCTCCTGATTATCCATTTAAAATACATTGGTGCTTGCCTGCCTTTTGTCTATGTGGTTTAAATCATTAACAGTCTTCACTGAAAAACATTCTAATCGAGGGCATTTGCTTAATTTCTGGGAAGGCAGCAGCAAAATGGTCACTTTACACAAAATAAAACGCGACTCGTGCGTTGACCTTTGCACGCAGTGTGTTTCAAATGGCAGTCTGCCTTAGATCCAACAAATTATTTCTATCCATGTTCAGTTAGGAAGGATACAGTGTATCTACAGAGCCCATATTAAAATCATTAACGTATCTTTACATGCTTACTCTTAAATTATACTGAGGAAAAGTGAAGTTTTCTTTTTCCTCCTATTCTTCAATTTACTGCTCAAACCTGTATTTAACTCCTATCAGGATGCAATGTACAGAATAACTCAAAAGTTTCAAGGTTTAACACGCAGTCACGTCTCAATCGGGAGCTTGCGTGCTATATATTTGCGTGTTATGCAAGTACAGGTAGCAGCACCAAAGGTCGTGTCAGTACATCTCCTGGACACTGCGCCTCTTCAGATGTTCTGCTATTTTCTTTTGAGCGCATGTGCTTACAAATTTTGGCATTCTTTACACTGCATAGAAAGGGGGAACTAATTCCACCAACTATTGTATTAATTTTCTTGTTTTTAATTGTATTACCACCTTTGGAGATTTTGGTAAATTCCACTTAACTTGCAGCAATGGCTAAAATTGGTGGTTTTCAAGTACTGCTTCTGTTACTAATGTTGGCATTTAAATGTTAATTTCAGACTGAGCTTTACAGTAAACATGAAACAAGGGATTTCTTAGCATGAACAACCTCAAATCAAAATTCTAAATAAAGGAATCCCAGAACAGGATGTTTTTAAGCGCGGTGATTATTTCCTTTTAAAGATTTTAACATTCCCTAAGCCATAAAAGTTAAAAGATTTAAATGTGACGGTTAATTTATAATTCTGTACGTTGAAAAGGCATTTAAATGTTAACCACATCTTAATGCAAGTCAAGTCAAAATAATGATAATTACAGTATGATACAAAAGAACCTGAAATAAACCTACAGTGAACCACACTGGATATTAACGCTGTATTAAGCCCTGAAAAGCTGGGTTAGTAAACTCTAGAATTTAGATTATCTGTGACTTACACATAATGCAGGGCTTCTCTTTAAAGAAGACTACTTCATTTCAAAGTTATGATTTTTATGAGGTATGTATTAATTCACTGGATTTCTATTAAATACATTTACACAGCATCACTGCAAACCCAAGCCTCAGATTACTTTTCTTCTAGGGGCGTATCTCTGTGTAGGATTTGCTAAATTAACATTCCATATAAATTAATAGCCTTTTTTCATGTTTGTTGTGTTACGATCAGCAGTGTGATACTGCACTGTGTCACAGGTCACATTTATTTGATTTCGATTCAGGAATGGTGTCCGTACAGCACGTTAAATACGAGGCACGACATGTGGAATTTCTCATCAAATATCTTAAATGCAAACCTATTTCAGATGGATTTGTATAAACAAAACACATATCTCTAATATGGGCATGGGAAAGGAAAAGCTGGTTTGTATCGTGCTAAAGCAAATTGGAGTAAATCAACCGCATCCGTGGGCTATATCAGCAATACTACTCTGCTTTTCCCAGTACCATTTGGACAAAACAGTGTTACTTTTTTATTTAAAGTGTTTTCTTCTCAACAAGGGGCCACCACTTCCCAATCTCAAAAACACGCCCCAGAATATGTTAATTAATTGTATTGTGTCTGTGAAAGAAAGAGGTTGCCAAATGCAATAAAAAAAAAAAAAGGCTTTCGATCAGTGAGCTCCGTTCCCACTGGCAGTTACCATCTCATTTCTATTCCACACAGAGAGAGATACATTTCCTCTAGGTACGATTTTGACCATTAAAAACTGTCTTAAGAGCAAAAGTCTAACTTGACCACATAGGGTGTATCTGGGAAGCTTAACATTCCTGGCGAATTAAGCGCGCAAGCCTCGGATCACTTTTTGTCAATCTTCCTGTGGTACTTCGGAGTCGGGAATGTGGGTAATTTTCATATCGTGGTAGCTCCCAATTAAAAGTAACAACAATGCTCCTTTGTGGAAAAAACTTACTCTATGAAATATGTCAACACATTCCGCACAAATACAAACTGCAGAGCAATGAAGAATGGCAACAGACCGTCTCTCCCTGACTGTTTTATTTCCATCTTCCCTTTCAGTAAGATAGTTTTCAAATAGCGATATACTGGTTTAGTAAACACAAGAGCATTAAATATCCTTTTGAACGACGTTTTCTAAATTTGTAGTTACCTTTTGAAAATTGCCAACCAGCTATTAAGAGGAAATGCATCTCGGGAATACTCAAGTAGGAAAAGTAAAACAAAACAAACAAAAAAATCTCTCCTCGATCTTAATGTCTTTAGACATTACCAGGGTGGTGTTTTCCTATTAAATATTACTTGCATCTTCGGCTTTCGAGTAACGTGGATGCTTTTTATCACCTAAACTGAATCGAGCTTTTTTTTGGAGGAGTCCCACAAAAGCCTGCAAGTTTACAAAGAGTGAAAGAAAAGTCCCAAACTGTATTATCTTAAACAATGACTGCAAGCATGCAACTTCCCCAATGTGCGCGGGGGGAGGAAAGTCACTTCAGAATTATTTTCAGTTAGGTGCTATCCATAAACATCATCCTTTTAACAACTTCTACTTGCTGCTCGCGATCTATGCAAAATATTCATTTCGTGGCCATATATTTAATAGAAATTTTAAAAATTTAGGGATCACTTGTAAGCTTTTATGTTAAATTCTCACGAACTCGGATATAACTTGCTAAAAATAATCACAGTTCTCCTAGAAAGAATTTTCTTAAAATAACTAGTTCTCTAGAAATTCTTTTCTCATCACAAATATGAGCCTCTACTCGTTTTAAATTAATCTTCCAGAAAAAACGTGCAAAGACTTTTTTTTTTTTTTCCTTTAGAAGATCAAGGGCACTTGTGGGAAATTTTCTCCAACATCAGGTTAGTCAATTCATCTCTACATAAATACATGAGAAAGTTAAGGTCTGACATGGTGTACCAAAAAACATTTAATTTCTAATTATTTTCAGGGAGAGAAACAAACAAAAAAAATAAGACACCAACACTTTTCCTACAAAACAAATCTTTTAAAAAAATCTCAAACCAACACACAACAATCACTTGGGGGAAAAAAATAACCCAGACAACACGGTGCTTATATGAAAAACAGGGTAAGATTAGTCTTCATTTTAATAAACATTCCTTCCGAAATTCTCTTTGGCTACATTTATTATTCCAAAACCAGTGGTTCGGAGCAGTTTCTCTCGATTTCTTTAAGTACTGTTCTAAAATCCACCCACAAACAGCTGTTCCTTTATGTACAAATCCACTGCGGTAGCGGGTCGGGTTTGGGGGGTTTTTTACCTTTCAAGTAACACGTGAGCTACAGCCTCAGAGGAGCTCCCGCAGTGGATGGCACTTCTAGAGGCTCCTCTCTACTCATGTACCCGGTTTCTTGCCGGAACCCCCCCGCGCTGCTGCGTGCGAGCACCCCG
>NW_010265076.1:0-17197 GCF_000690775.1 Eurypyga helias | reverse complement strand
CCAACCCACACCATTCTATGGTTCTGTGAGAGAAAGAAATTTCGACCATTTGATAAGCATGCTGCACAGCAATCTTGTTATATTACTCTAGGAAAGTATTTCTTGGTTTTTGTTTCCCGTTTTACCCCTTCTGAGACCTGTGTAAACTGTGTGCTTTCTAGATTCTCTTGTTCCTTCTCTCATTGTGAAGACCATATAGCGAGGTGGAGGTCATGCAGTGATCTCACATGTTTGAGGGCAAATCACAGGCTGTTTGGACTTCTGATATATATAACTGCAGCATGGTAGGACTGCAACTAGCACTGCAGTAGATTTCAGTAATGCAGAGCACAGCAGCCAGGCTACAAAGGTGTATCACCAGTGCTGTTGGTGTTGTTACTCATTGCACACTTGCAGTCAGAAGAAATAGAGGCTTCAGATCTTGCAGTCTGAGGTCAGAGGGGTAGAGCAAAGTTCACAGGTTGTTATTTAAGACTTTACATTTGTAACCTGAAATTTGTAGTGTTTTTTAAATTCAGATAATTTCCTTCCTCCACCCCATCCTCCAGCTTGTAAAGCAAACAGCAAAAAGCTCTAGTATATTTCTGGCTGCCATTCAAAAATGAATTAACAGTTTATGAAAATAGAGTATTTGAACATGGTAACTGTGAAAAAATATCAGCTATTAGATTCACAGGAATATGGGGTTACTGCTTTTGTGGCTGTTGCTATTTTGCAAAAGGTTCCATGTGGACAATGGCTTTCAACGGGTGATAACGGATGAATGGCAATAGTGTGGTGGGGTTTTTTTAAGGCTTGGGATGACATAGGGCTCCTTTTCAGAGCAAGTTAATTCTTAATAGCTTCCTTTTAATCAAAGAAGATTCTTGACATCAGATTTGCAGTCAATATAGGAATAGAGCAATATTTTTCTCTACAAAGGGTATTTTTCTCTTGCTATTAGAGGTAGTCAGTCTGCAGTGACTAATTACTACTTTAGCACAGCAACCAAACCTGTGACAGAACGAAGAGTGAGTATTAACTTCTGAGCTTTGGCAGGGCGAGGTCCGTGACTTTCAGTTGCGTGCAAGCAGTGGGAAGGGATCTTGGAAATGAAAAGGATCTCCGAAGAGCACTTGCAGCCAGCATGCACAGTTAGCTTAGCTTGAAAGGGAGATAAAATTACTGGATGAAATGCAATGGACGATAGCACCTTCTGTTATTCTCAAGAGAAGGGCAAGGAAGACTAGGAATAACAGTTTTGAGGGAGATCTGGATACATGCTCTTGTCACTCGTAACAGGGATTTTTCCACCATTCACTTGTTCACATACAAATTTACATACTATTATAACCAGTTAAATGAGAAGCTTATAAGAGTTCTGCTTTCACTGACTGTGGCATGGGTGTAGCTGAATGTTCATGTTGTGTTAGGCTTAGCTGAGATTATATCCCATTATCATGGTTTGTAGTTTCTATTCTTTTCATGTTTCCCAGGTCTGAGATTCTGCATGTGGTCCTGAGGTTATTTGAGTCTATTCACAATTTTTGTGTTAGCCGTGTAGATAAAACCACATGAATTTCTTCTTAAAAAAAAAAAAAAGTCATTCTTTTCAGACATTTAGGAAAATAAAACCACTAGAAAACTGATGAAAATTATAAGGAAAAAGAGATGTCCTCAGTGCCAATGTCTACTCCTCAGACTGAATATGCATCTTACACTTAGTAAAAAATGCACAAATAATCCCAAATTCAGGAGACTTTCCCAAACCTTGTAAATCAGTGCCTTAACTAGGGTTTGGGGTATGTGGGTCTTTGTTACTTTCTCTTTTGTCTTCCCAAATCTGTCTTGTACAGAAGGAAATTTCACTGGGAAAGGTTGAGAATGCTCTGATATGGTTTGCACTCTAATTTAGTGGTTCTAGTGCTCTTTTTTGGAAGCTGTGGATTAGATTGTTTACCTCCTGGTCTCTATCCACACTGTGATGATATCCAAGGGAGGTATCCTTTGAAAGAAAACAGTGTGCTGTGACACAGGTAGCAGATTTCCAAGTGAGAAGTGAACCCATGCTGCCTGCCCAGTGTCCTGCAGGACAAGCAGAGGCCAGCCTTTGGGCTCACCCCTGTTCCTGAGGATTTCCCATGAGCTGTTTGGCTCCAGCCTCTGCCTGCCCTTGAAACTGATTTTCACCTCCCTGTCTTGAGGTCTGTGCACAGCAGATGTAAAATGGAATGCTTACGGTACCTAATTTATAAAGGGATAGATCCCTTCTGGGATACAATCCTGTATTAACTGGCAGTCTAGGTAATGTGTTTGTAAAGGCAAATGCACACTAGCGTAAAGAATAAATGCTTGTATTTTGAAATAGCTACCAGTGAAGTCTGCCACAGGCATCTTCTATAAAGAATGAAGCAGGGAATCTTGCAGTAAAAAATACTGCAGGTACATGATTAGAGGCTAGACTGAATGAATTTTCAAAGAAAGAGAGGCACATCTGCAATAGCTCCAGCAAAAATTTGTATGCCTGCCCCCAAAAAAGGTCGAACCATCTGAGGGACGGGGAGGGAAAGTGGACAAAAGGTTTGGGGTTGGAAAGGATGATGTTTTGTTTCTCTTGGTGTCACTCTTAGAAATCCAAACTGGAATTGTTTTAGATGAAATCTTCTAAACCAGGCACTTTGCACTGATTAACTTTGTTGCTGATCAGCTGGAATAGTTAAAAGTTTGCCAAAGCAAAAAGTGACTAAAAATGAAGTCTAATAAGAAGAATTGGGCAAATGTAATGATATAAGTGGTACTATTTTCATGTAATAATAATTGCACAGTAATAACATTTTACAGTATCATAACATTACAGTAGTAATTTTCCTCTGCATTTTCCCATGGGTTATTCCAAGCCTGAGGGATAATGGACCCTGCAGCTGTAAGCCCACTTCAGGCTGCACCTTTGATAAAGCCTGTCTGGAATAGGTAGTACGCTTTTGCTTTTTGTGTGTCTTCAGGTGAACTACTAAGCCATTCTCTTCTGAAGAAAAATTGAGTTTGGGGAGTGGGTGAAGAAGAGGGGTTGCAAGAGCCTTTGTGGTCCCTGTTGCTATGGAGACCTCTCTTCTTCCTCTGCTTCAGCAGCAGCACCTTGTCTGCCTTTGGCTGAGTGGCTACTCAGAGACCACTGCTGCCTTTTGAAGGAGAAGCCTTGGGAAAATGATGATTTACCCAGTCTGGAAATGTGCAAGATGCAGTGATTTATGCCTGTAATGCAAGTGCCTGATACACTAGGGATACTGCATGCTAGAGTGTTCCTCAGGCACGTGCTGGGGGGGTTAACCGATGCCTTTAAACATCGTGTGTGTTGAGGATGTTAAACTGGTCCCTATTTAGGGTGAAACTGATTGATACCTGTTATTTTACTGTCTGTAGTCCCCATGTGAACACTTTAATGACAGCTATGAGCTGGAGCTGTTTAAGGAAGTGACTGGATGTCATGGTTTGCTTTTTCATTGTGAGCTACGTTTGCTCAAGTGCCAGTTGGTGTACATATCACTGACTGTTTTAAATTTCAGTGAAAGTTTAGATACATCAAGATTTTGTATTGAATATTATGAGAAGTAAGTTAGTATTTAAGGCATGAATGAACCCAAACACTTAGGCAGAATTTTAAACGGTGTTAGTTTTGTTGCTGATCTCATTTATGGCTTGCTACCGAGCAGGTGCCATGAGCACTTAAATAGGTTTTTGTGGACTACTGTTCATCTTTAATAATTAGTTTCTTATTTGTGTGGTGTTGGAAAAAGTAAGTTTGCCACATATTTTGAAAGTTTTTCAACATCAAGGAAATTATGTACTTTTCTCCCACTCAGAAAAGATGCTGAACCCCATTGGCTGATAGAGGTGAGCCTCCTGCAGCTCCGTGCCCTCAGGCCCAGCCATGGCAAGGCTGAGCACATACTCCCAAGAGGCACGCACGCACACAGTACATGTGCACATATATGCACGAGCAACCACACAGACTGACAGAGAAGGAAAATGCAGCACTCATGCAAACACAAAGAGCGCTTGTCCTCTTCTACTCTCTGGCTGCTCAGGATGAAAGCTCATGAGTGTAAAATACATAAGCATATACATATGTGCACATCAGTATCAATCCCTCTGCAGTAGATGGTCTTAGACACCCAGCCTGCCCAGTAGCTCTCGCAGGATCCCCTGGTCTCCCAGTTGCCTCACAAACAAGACACACAGATCTAGATGGGTCTGTCCAGTTGCTGGCCTAGAACTATGACCTTCCCAGTAGCTGACCTTCAAATCCTAAGGTCTCTCCAGTAGCTGGCTTAGACCTTCTGGTTCTCTACCAGCCAACCTTCAGACCACTCTTGTCTCCCCTGGTATCAGGCTCAGACTTACGGCCACACCAATACTTGCCTCCTAAGCATCGTATCCTACTTGCTGGCTAGTCTAGCTTGATGTTCAGTAGTGATTACACACCAACATACACACCCACACAAACATACACTCTCCAGTCTCTCCGGTTGTTGACACCCTGATGTCCCATGGTCTGACCCCAGTTACTCCACTTGGATCTTCATATGAACACAGACCTGTGGAGCAGAGAGCCCTTTACCCACAAAAGGAGTTGGGAATGGAGTTTAGTGGGAAGACAAGATAGACTGTGCTGACCAGGTGCGGGACATGGCCAGACAAGCATGCTGACCAAATGATAGCTTATAGGTGGCTTTTATCCTCTTTTCCCTCTAGTCTCCCAGTCTTGTTCCTCCCCTAATCACCTTGAACTCTCCCTTTTCCCCACCTTTTCCCCATGCCATCAACATCCCATAAGTTTTGTACAATCCCAAAATGTTCTTCCCCTGCATCCCACAATGACTCCTGTACCAATGGGCTAAACCCCTTCAGTCTGGAAGGAGACCTGGAGACCCTCTCCCACAGGCTCACTGTGATGGGGGTCACCCTTGGCCTATGGGGCTGAGGCTCCCCTGTGACAGCCTGGGGAGGGGATTGGGGCAGGGGCTTCTTTCTTTGAATAGGTTATTGGGGTTCTCCTGCCTGCTGTTGTGTCTCTCTTCTCCTTCATCTTCATGGGGATGAGCCTGTAATCACTTTTCCTAATACAAGCTACAGACTGCACTTCTTTCTGATAATTTGGGCATGAGGAGGCTCTGAGATCATAGAGTAGATTGTATGTGTACTGGTGAGAATATCAATGCAAAGTGTTTTGCAGAGAAAAAACAAAGTGGATTTTATACTCATCTTGTATATATTTAAGAAAAAAAATTGCTAAATGATCAAGATAATGTTTTGTTTTCTTGCTTTACTTCTTTTGATCTCCACCCCGTGCCTCCCTCCCCTGCCACATCGCAGAATTTGTAAATGACATTGCATTCTTGCATGCCGAGTATAGGTGGTCACTGTCACAACAGATGAAGTGGAAACCCAAAGACTTGGGACTTTCTCTGGGTTATGTTTCCTCTACTTGCTTGTCTGAATATCTAACAAGGAAGGAGTTCTCAGAATGTTCTGAGAGTGGGCCAGGTACTGCTAGGAAGTTTACAGCTAGCAGAAATACCAGTGAAACAATTACTGTATTGTACCTCTCTATGTCACTGATGATTAAATGCTGACCAGTAGGAAGTACAGCCTCTTGCTTTCCGAACAATACTGTACACGTAAGCCTTTTCTATTTTTAGCATCTTTAAATTAAATTTAGCATCTGGAAGCAGAGACAGGAATTGGTGCCTTGTAGTCAGCCAGCTTCCATAGAAACATTGCAATAAAGAGAATATCCTGGATTGGAAGGCTGACTGGGTAAGAAATCACATAACCTCTCATGGTAGGACATTAGACCAGCCAGACAGTGCAAATGGCAATTATGGTAGCAATGATACCTCTGCGACCTCACCAGTGCAGAGTAGAGGGGGAGGATACCTTCCCCCAACCTGCTGGCCACGCTCTCACTAATGCATCCCAGGATGCCGTTGGCCTTTTTGGCCGCGAGGGCACACTGTTGGCTCATGGTCATCCTGTTGTCCACTGGGACTCCAAGGTCCTTTTCCCCCGAGCTGCCCTCCAACAGATCAGCCCCCAACCTGTAGTGATACATGGGGTTGTTCTTCCCCAGATGCAGTACTTCACACTTGCCCTTGTTGAATTTCATTAGATTTCTCCCTGCTCAGCTCTCCAGCTTCTCCAGGCCATCCTGGATGCAGCACAGCCTTCTGGCATGGCAGCCACTCCTCCCAGTTTGGTATTGTCAGCAAACTTGCTGAGAGGATGTTCTATCCCTTCATCCAGGTCATTGAGGAATACATTGTATGATACATTGATGAATAGATTGTATGATACAATTGGTCATCACCCGTCAACTGACTCACAGCCAAGTCCTGAGGAACAGCGAGAGCCTGGAGAGTCAGAGCCCTAGAGCAACAACAGGACGGTGAAAAAAAGCCAGCCGACCCTCCACATCAATAACAAATTACACCCACCCATCTCTAACAACCTCTCCAAGAGCTAACAAAGGGGCTAAGGACCCAGCTACCAAACTAGCCCAAAGCCTTAATGACTCCCCCAGGCCACTTCCCAACTCTGACTGTGCATGTGCCCTGAGGCTGACATAGCATGGAATAAAATGCTCCCTCAGCCACTATGGGCCAGCCAACAGCACTGTGAAGAAAAGCAACTCTTTTCCTGCCTGAAACCAGCACACAAGCTCATCTGTGCCTTTGCCAGTGCAGGCTCCCAGCACACTCTTCCCTCCCTGCTGCCCCTATTCACCACACTCCTGTTTAGCTTCTGCCTTTTGTCCTGTTGTCGCCACCACCCCAGGTACGCTCAGCCCCTTTGTCATGATGAAGACACCACCATGCAGACCTCTTGACATCCCATCTTCTCACATCCTCCACAGCAGTAGCTTGGCAAACACTCCGAGTGGCCCCAGCAAACTCCCACCCACCCAAAGCACATGGCTGGCAAAGGAGGCAGGCCAGCCCCAAACTCGCCTGTCTTGCTTGTGTTCCCTTGTCTTTCCAGGGCAAAACAGCTGTGCCACCTGCCCTGTCTGATTGCCCTTTGTTTGCGGCATGTACTCCCACCACAGAGATAGAAGCATTCATACTGTTTTGTTTGGCATGCATAAATGCCCTGTGATGGCTGGATGTAGCATCCATCTGTTTTTTTGCAGATACATTGTTTTTCCATCTTGTGTAGGTAAAATCTGGGAAACTACACACACACACAGAGTAACACTCTGTAGATGACTGCTAATCATCAGGAAATTATAGTGGGATGTTGCCACGTACACTTCTCTTTAACATGTCCATATGTTTTTTCAGTACATGTTTTAAAAGATACAGTTCTTACTTTGCTTGCCTCACCCAAACGTTGATGCATTAGGAGAAAAAGGGAACATTGCAAGGAACATCATGTACAGGTCAGCAGAATTACTGTAATGCTTACAGAAAAAGCTGCAGAACTCAATAGCGTATTACAGAATGTTCTTTTACTTCACTTACAAGAATTTTTATCTATCATCCTTATTTTCATCCAGTGCAGTTCTCTAGTGTTCATGCTAGGTTTGGCAAAGTTCAGTATTCTATGTGTGCATTTTAATTTGAAAAATGAAACAAATGGCCATCACTCAAAAAAATTTCTGATTGTAGCAGGGCTCTGTAATAGGACAGCAAAGACATCCTTTTATTTATTCAGTTTTTAAAACACAGTCGGCAGAAGAAAAGGATCTGGTTAAAGAGATACTCAAACACCCATGCAGTTGGCAAAGCCTGATACTTCATGATGTGGTGCCAGCTTCTGGAGACTTATTTTGATTATTTTAAGCATTTAAGAAAGTAAAATTGCACTTGATTGCAAAGGAGCTGGAAAAAAAAAAAAAAAAGCCACTGAACTACTCCTTGGATTCTGTTTCTCCTGTAAGTTCTTAGAGGATAATGTGGACAGATCCAAGTAAGTAGCTGTCTCAGAGTATCTTATATTTGCTGGGGCTGATCCAATAGTCAGAGGTGATTGCTTTGCCACCGAGAATTCAGGTTACAAGGTCAGACATTTCTATGTCTAAAAAAAAGAAATTGCATGTGGAAATGTCTAGGAATGGAAAGTAGAGCCCTAGAGCCTCTGGTATCTAGATACTCTGCTAGTAAGTGGTCTTTTCTTCATTTAATATCATGTGGAGAGCTAACAAAGATGGTAGCTATTTGCATAGTAGTCTGTTAATAATGTTACAGTTACATGTATCTTAGGATTACTAATGGAGTGTTGTTCACAGTCTGTGTCCCTACATTCTACTAATTTTCAGAGGGCAGATAACTTCACAGTGCTGAGAATCTGATATCTGAAAGGGAATTTCTTTGGGTTTTGATTGGAGGGGTGGAGGGAGGCCTGGTTCAGGTGAATTCGGGTGAGTTAGGCTGCTTGCAGGCTGACTGTAAGGCTTCCCTGTGAACTGTGAGACAGGCAGGCTTTGTGTCTGCTTCGGTCTTCTCTCAAGGCTGTCTTCATATATTGTATAGTCCTATCTATCCCATAATACTAGTCTGGAAGAATGAGCCCACTCCTTTTTAAAATTGTTGAAAACTGACTGTAGGCTTTCTGTGCTCTTCACACAGCTCTAGTGTGAACTTAGATTATTGCTGTGACTGGCGTGCCAGCGTGGGGTGAGACGGCTGCCTTATGTTGCTGCAGGGTAGAAAGAACGTGTAAAGCCAAACAGTAGGAATAGCCTGAACATGATATGGTTCTACACATATTATGCTGCAAGTAAAGGGCTCTGTGCAGTCTGTGTTGGAGCTTCAGGTGGTGAAAATGCTATTGCATCTCCATATATTCTCAGTTGCTGGCATGAAGTACATCATGAGCAATGTAAGGTAGCAGCATCTCTTTCAATGAAGTATTGTTCATTTAGTTGTTTGCTTTTAAGGAATAAAATTTCTCAAATATCTTCGCTTTATTTTAGACACAGATTTGATGTGTTTGGCTCTAAACATTTGATGTGATTGGCTCTAACGCTAAAGAACCTGCTTTTGCTGTGCAGCAAATAAAATCTGTTTGCCTAGTCATCTTTTAAAGGTGGGTTTTCTTGGAGAGATCGAGGCCAGCCTTCCTGTAAAAAAAAAACAAAACCCACAAACCAGCAGTATCCATATTTGAACACATTTTTGCTTTGCTAAGTAATAGTTGAGAATATTTACCTAATACATATCTCTAATGTCAAAGAGCAAAGCTTTTATCTGGTGTGTCTTCTTATTCAGGCAACATGTGAGCTTGTTTACACGTTACCATTTGTAGGCTGTGTTTACACACAGACTTGCACTGGTTTACAGAAACATGTTTTAAATGATCACTCTTATTCAGTGTCAGCATCTCTATTCAGATTAAAATGAAATTAATGTTCAAATGGTCTTTGCACCTGCTAATGGAGTACCAGCCATTGTGTGCCAGGGTGACACTTGAACTACCGCATCCTGGGTACAAGCATATTGGCATAGTGTGCTGAGGTTTGTTGGTGCTTGGCCTTATTAACTGGCAGGTGCTTTAACTACTTAATTTAATCTGACAGCGCAGTCATTTCTCTTGAGCTTTGATAGTTTTATCATTAAACTTGTTGAACATCATTAATTTCTCACACACACAAAGGATTGCCACCAACAGAAAAATCTTCCCTTTTTTCCCCTGCCTGGTAACCTTTAGCTCAACACTGGGGGAAGAACAGGATTTAGTGACTGTCAAAGTACGTAATAGCCATTTAAATATCTGATATGCATCTGCCAATCACAGATGTACACAAAGCTTAGCAACCAGTGATGTGGAGCCCTGTGTGGGCACACCTGATGAGATGTGCTCCAGGCAGTCCTGAGTATCATAAGTGTGTGTGGGAAATGTGGCATTTGAGTGGGTCCTGATGAAAAGCTTTGTTCTTATGAGGGAAAAGCACAGTGAGAGTCATCATCAGCCTCATCATCTTCACCATCACCACCTGCTGCACTGGCAAAATCACCAAGGGGAGGGCATTTGTTTTGAGACCCCATTGCTTCCCCTGCCTGTCACTGCGGGGCAGAGATTTTTCTGTTTCCCGTTTCCCTCTTTATCTCCTTTGTTTCTTTTTATTTGTAAATTAACTTTGAAGTCCATGTATGCCGTCAGGTATGGAATCCATGAATAAATATTTGTGCATTTAAGCCAGTGTCAACATCCTTTGGGCAATGAATGAGAAGTACTCAGGCACGGGGAAGTTTCTGAACCTATTTCTGGTCTCTCATTCCAGACCGTGGCCAGGCTCAGGTTAGCCAAGACTTTGTAATTTTGCTTTTGCCATAACAATTTACTTCATGTCTATAATGTTTCTAATTTCTAGAGTGGTTTTCGTAGCTATATCTTGAACTATTTTACTGTTCTTCTTCACTGACATAGTACTTTCAGTTAAGTTTTAAACTTGAGATGAGCTTCTGTTGTGCATTATGGATCAATATTTGGAATTGTGCTTGGAAAAATATTTGGAAACCTTCAGCATGTCTGTACAAGTCACTCTTCATTTTGCCTGAAGTTGTCTGAAGAGCTTATAATTTAGATTTCAAAAGTCCAAAGAGCAAAGGAAACAGTAAAAACAGCTAGAACACGTGAAGGGAATAGCAGAAGGAGCAATGGTTGTGATGTGCATGTATATGTCCATACAGCTGAAATTGCCAGAATTATGAATGTGTTTTGGCTGTCTGTCCTGAGAAGCCATGCAGGTGGAAGTTCACCATCTGCTCACTGTCAGGCTTAGGGTGTCACCCAGCAGAACCATTACCTGCTCTTGCAAAATTGGGCCATAAGTGACTTCTAAAGGTAACTTGGCTACGTAGGGGAATCCTGTGATCTTACCTTAGTGGTCTTATGTCTCTCATTCTAGACAGTGTCCAGGCTGTACCTTTGGAAGCTCTAGAAACCAATTTTTCATATAGTTTTAATAAAACAAACAAACACACAAAAAAGAAACCACAACAAAACACATACACAAACCCCCACTTCTATTTGCTTCAGTTAAGTTATTTTTAAAAAGATTTTTTATTTGCAAAATGATTCATTAAATTGGAAGAGTCTTAATTAGAAAATCCCCGCTGGCTGTTGAGTGCTTTCAGTTACTCTGATTAATCGGATACTACCACTGTGTGGAATAATTCTGCCACGACTTGGGGAGTCTTTTGAACAATTGGCTGCTGCTCAGGGGTTCCCAAAAGGTTGATTATAAATTGAAACCATCACAGGATCATGCCAGAAAAAGAAAAAATATCAGTCTGTGCTTTTTTAACTCTGACAGCTGCAAAGCCTGTGAAGGACAGGAATGGAGACTGAAATCTGGCTGTAGATAGGGAGGTAAATTACAGAAAATAATCTTGGTGTGTGGAGAAGACAGCAGCCAGGCTGAGGAGTTTCCTCACATCTCCTTTTTCCTGTAACCTTTTGACTCTCTTTGTAACTGAACCTCCTAAGTGCTATCAGAGAATTTTTTTGAGAATTGTCTTTTTGGCATAGTAACTACTGCAACAGCAGCATGGAATAGCAGTCACAGGTACCGAGTGTGTTAGTAGTCAGCAGGGAGTATGAAATTACAGACCTGTACTGCAGCAATACTTACCCAAGGAACACTAGAAAGAAACGCTAGAAAGTGCCATATATTTCAGTGGAGCAGTGGCAAACCTTGTTTTGATCTTAAATATAGACGAGAGCTTTTGATTTGTTGCATTTAACTTTCATGTTAGGACACCAGCCATTGAGATAGCTACCCCAGCTGGAACAGAGAGGGAGCTTCTCTGGTCAGAATAAAACCAGAAGCTATGTACAGCTTAAGAGGAGATCCTAAGTGTTGTTAAAACATTTTTCTGCATTTATATATATATATATATTTTTTTTTTCCACGATACAGGAATTTTTGTTCTTTAGAAAACATTGTTAAAGCTGTAAATTTGTAAATTCGCAATTTCTCCAGTTTGAAGAAGAGCTTGTCTTTAAATCAAGCTAGTTTATTTCCAGTCTCTTATCCGTAATTCAGTTGGGTTAGCATGATTAGATTTAAGCCTCTCTTGGCCCAGTAGATAGGGCAATATTTTATTTTGAGGTGCAGAGTGAAGAATATGAGAGTTTTCCCTAATATGTTTGATTGTGTTATGTTCCCCTGTGCTTTTAAAATACATTTTTTGCTAAACATCACAAAAGTGTAAATCAGTGTTATCCACCAAAAGCAAAACGAAGGACTCCAGATGATCCTGCCACTGGTACCATACAACAAAAATGCAGTCATGCTGGAGTTTTACCTCCACCTGCTCTGATTGCTGGCTCTGTGATGCTGTGTGGCGCAAGGCAATGACAATCCAAATAGATAAAAATTAAGTTTAAAGGCACATGCGTAAAGGCTTTCAGGTAAATATACTGTGAAGTGCCTATGAAAATAGCTAAGTACTGTTATTCCATCGAGATGAACAGGCAAGCTGTGTAGGCACTACAGTGTTAATGCAGTTATTTGTCTTACTGGCAGCATCGTTAGAGTCACAGAACTTAGCTTTGAAGGTTACTCAGTATTCACATTTGTCATAAACTCTGCTTTATGTTGCATTTTGTTTACTTACATTTCAGTAGGTGTAAGAAAAATCCTATCAGGTTTGTGCTAAACCAGATGAAAAAGAGCTCTTGTAAATAACAGTGCAGATCAGAGAGTGCTGAAGGACACTCATGTCCAAGAGAGGTCTGTCTTTAGCCTGAAAGCTTCTCTTTCTCTTCCCCCCAATATTTGCAGTTGGCCTAATAAAAATACTGGCTCCCGCCCCATCTTAGCCTCTCATTCCTTAGCAGAGCTGTGGTTCTTGTGGGCGTTTGTTGTACTGAAGTGGTAGCTTGAGATAAGATTTTTTTCTGCTTCATCCTCTGAAAAGACGCAAAGGCCTCACCTGTAGAGCAGTTCCATGGAATGGACATGGCTGCTCCAATATAGCTTTAGTAGTGGAGGTTGAAAATATTAAAAAAAAAAAACCCCACACAACCATGAAAAATTTAAATAGGGTAAAAATGGAAAATGAAGTAAATTGAATTAATAATGTTCACAAACGTAACACTTGGCAGAAAGAAGATATATTCAGAGAAAAAAATATTACCTACCAATATCTGTTGCAGACAACAAACGCAGCATGAAAACAGTCTTTGTAAATCTTTATGTTATAAATGTGATACAGAATTCTTAGAAACAAAATCTACCCTAAGAGTCTCCATGTGGACGAAGAGGAAGAGGCATGTGTTTCTTCTTCAACATTTGTTCTGTTTCCCAGCAACATGAAATTGGTAAAACAGTAAGTTAACAAAACAAGTTAGAATAGAGGAAAGGGAATAATTTTAGTGCCAGATGCATTGCATTACAGATTTTATGTATTTTCAGAGCAGTGTGAATCCGGTAATTGTATTATCAGTGTTCATCTAAATGTGATGTTTGAAGGAAATAGGGATTTAACCAGATCATGCCTTCTGGTTCCTCTGGTGGGTTGCGGAGAGGCACGCTGGGGTGCGTTAACACTGACCGTGCCGAGGTGATGTTAGGTGATGCGAGGGATGAACTGTTGACACAAGAAGGGTCTGCTGGCAGCTTGGGCCAGGTCCTCTGTTGCAGGGAGAATTAAAGAATGAGGATCAGGTCAGTACAGATAAGTCTCTGAGTCTGCGCCTCTGGGAGGGTAAAGCTATACGTGTGTGATAAGCACACAGGAGGGGTCTCTTCCTCTCTTCTTTCTGCCCCTGCTTTGTACTTGAGAGAAAAAAACCTGCTTCCCTCTTTTATGGGTGGCATTACCCTTACTTACTAAGTTGATGGAAGGGTTGAAAGAGTAGAGGGAAACTGTCCCATCATCTCTTCATTCTGTTGGTCCATAGCATAGAGATGCCCTGCAAGTCCTGCTTTTCCTGTCACTGCTTGTGTCACGATCTTAGCAGGGTTGAGAAGGCAGTGAGGTAGCTTTATGATGATGTTCTTCTAAACAAGTACTGTGACAGCCAAATTCATCACCAGTGGGCTGCTTGAAGGATGAAAAGTGGCTCCAGGTCTTGTTTTTGCATTTTGGTTTGGTTTTTGCTTTTCTAAGTTGGTTTATTTGTTATGGAAGTCTCTTTGCATGTTCTACAGAGACTGCCATCATCTCAGCAAAGGAAAGGTAGTTATGCTATATTTTACATCTAATTCATAAATCAGGCAGCCTGGGATCAGTGGACAAAAAAAGGATATATAAAAATGCTTCCCAATTAAGTCTGCTCATTTCCAAGGAATGGAAATAGTCCTTTGGGTCATTCCACAATTCTCTTAGTGTATGGTGTTATAAAATTTATTTTTAATTTCCATTTTCTTTGCAGAGTATCCATTACCAAGTCACATTAAAAACATAGAGCCTTGAGAGAGTAGTGCCTTCTACTGACGTTTGTCAGGGAGCTCTCCTACACACATGGGGGGGTGCGGTGGGAGGTGTATGTGGTTTCAAAGCACGACAGAAGACAAAGCTACATGGCTGCCATTAACATTGTAATAAGCCATGTGGCAGGAATCACTGACCAAGTATTTGGCCTGGAAGAGAGTTGCTTTCCTTTTTTTTTTTTTTTTAAAAAGCAACCAAACAAACCCCAAACCAAGCTCAGACATTTTGCAAATTAGATACAAAATAGTTGACGCATTGTGTAGTTTAACCATTTAAACTCAGAAGAGGCTACTGACATACTGTCACTATTTGCTGCTATGTATTGCCAGATTAAGACTTATTAAGTAGACTTCTAAACAGCAATTCAATAACAGTAATTTTTTTATGTATATACAACTCAAACGTTAATATTATAGTAATGTTTTTTGCATTTATACAAATATATATACACTAGATGCATTACAAAATATTTGTCTAACCATCATAGTTGTCAGTCACATCTCTCCATTAGCATATTTTACTAATAAAGCTTGAAATGGTAAATTAACTTTTCTGTCCTTGAAACACCAGGAGTTCTTGATTTATTTGCTGTTGGAACACTGAGGCATGAACAAAGAATTAATAGTCTCCACTGAAAGTAATTTTATAGGAGGCAGGGAAGTGCTGTGCCATGTAAATTCTGCTTTAAGATGCCAGTGGGACACCCTTGCTCCCCTCAGCGTGCAGGTTCTGCTATGGTCTGTTGAGCTACTCACACAGTGATGGTAGAGTGAGTCAGGGTTTAACAGCATCTTTGAGCTCCTATACAATGATTTTTTTTGCATCATTATAGTGCTGATTTTTTAAGTTAAATTTTTATTGAGTAGGCTCCAGAGGTGATTATAGACTTTCAGTAGAATGCTGTGGGCTTTTTGTTTTTAATTTCTCTCAATATAGAGCATCTCCTGTTCTAATTCCAAATCTGTTACTTTAGTGATGAAGTCTTCCTCTGCTATGCTTTTCTAAAAGAGACTTCTTCTGAAGGCACTTCTCATAAATTAAAACTTTTAAAGCAGCGTCACTGCTTGCGGCACTCTTACAGTGTCTGTACAAAGATGCAAAGGGATAATGAATACGGAACACCTGCAGGTGTTTGGAACACAGGTGGCTGTTTTTCTTTAGGTAATTGTCAAACTATGAAAGAAAGGTTATTAAAATGATGCAGTCTACAGTGACCATCACTGTGAGGCCCTCTGCTTACATTAAACTTGTCTGTAAAGCTTACAGAATAATTCTAATGTGGTTTTCCCCAATAAGCATCTGGTAGCAAATTGCTCAAGATTGTTACTGCCAGTGAGCTGCCCAGAAGCTCAGCTACCGGAAAATTGGGAAGAGTGGAGATAACCTCTGGCAGTAAATGGTGCTGCTATTTGGGAGCCTCCTCATTAAGCATTACTTATGCTTGCATTGGCACTTCAGCACCTAAGCGGCTTATTACAACGCGTCTTAGGAAAAGGTAGTTTCTTTAAGGCTTTTTTCTTAATTTGATTTTTAATAAAATGCCCTACCCAGATTGAACTGACATGAGAAAAACAACTCCTATACATATTCATTAGTTTGTATTTGAGTTTTTATTATAGTTTATTCTTAGTGTAAGCACACTGATGGTTTGCTTTTGGAACTTCGATGGCAGTTTGGTAATGTAGATGTGAGTAGTTTTTCTCTTACATGACACTGTGCACCATGTACAATACTGGTGGTTGTTTTTTTTTTTTTTAAACAATTCTGGTTGTTTTTTTCTTCTGCAATTCATTTATCATATATTTGTTATGAGACTTGCCTGTTTCCAACAGTAGTATTATGTCTAGCTACGTACTTTAAAAAAGAACCCAAACACATTTCAAATCCAAACAATAGAACTGTGGGATTTTCAATTGTGGAATGATTTTTGCGTTTGTATTTGTGAATGTAACTATTAAGTTGTTTTTGTGGTCATTACAGATACAAATGAGTATTATCAGTTAAATAAAGGCTATCTAAAAATTTAAATAATCTTCCTCATAAGTGAATCTTAAAGATATGTTTTGAAGCAATTAAAATTTTGTCCATATCAAAATAATAATGTGGTTTTTAAAAAGCTAAATCTCCTGATAGCTTCTTAAAGGTTTCTTCTGAAAGTTAGCAAAAACACCTTGGTAAGGAAGGATTTAGTTTTTCATGTGCAACAGCTCAAATTGACAAACACCAGTAAAAGGTGCAGAACTGGTTTGAACTGCCTCTGTCTGATGCAGTATAGTTACTGTGGTCTAAGGATATAAGCAAGTTAAGGTTTCTGAGGAGGAATAATTTATTTTATCCTACTGAGTGCTGTAGCTGGAAAAGAGCAGCTGCATGAGGTGAGAAGCAGACAAAATAACTATAAAATAGGATATTGTGAAATTAAAAAAACCCTAGTAACATAATAGTATTACCCTTGGAGCAAAGACCAGTTTTTCCTTTAGGATGCTTTAACTGTAGCCCAGATTCCGTTCCCTGGTTAATCTGGGCATGTGTAACTGCAAACAGCTGCTGAGACCATGTGACTGAGACCTTGTGAGTGCAAGTTCAATATCATTTAAGCCTTTTTTGTGATTCAAACTCCATCGGTGGGAATTCTGTCCAAATTGCAAGGCACCGACATTTTGGGATTGGTATTGGATAATACCAGTATTTCTTAGAAGGAGGTTCCTATTTAACAAAATCAAAAAGCAAAATGAAATTTAAACTAGTATCCCGCACTTGGGTCATAACAACCC
>NW_010265075.1:3470-11639 GCF_000690775.1 Eurypyga helias | reverse complement strand
ATATATATAAATATATATAAAGTGAAATAATTTAATCACGTTCACAAGAAGTTAGTAGAAATTAGAATGGGTGGTATCCTCCATTCAACAACGGAATGGGAGGTTCTGTGGGGAAAATGACCAATTATGTTGTAACCAAATTGGTCAGAATTTGTTACTTCTGACTAGAATAATGTGCCAAGTGGTTCTCTGATGAATCCATCTTTAGCTTCAAGTATTCATCTATTTTATTTACAGAAGTGATCAGACTTTTTTTTTTTACAGCCTTTGATCTAGTTTCTAACAAATTTGTTTTGAAAGATTCTTGCACAAAATGCCTGTGAATGTTTAAGTGTAATCTCCGTGTTCCCAGGTTAAACATGCATCAGCCTTATTGAAAAGATACTTGTAGCTTTCATTCATATACATGGGGAAGTACACAATCACATTTTATTACCTCGAGATGTCACTAAACCTTGTGCTGGAAAAATAAAGTTAAATACATGCTTCTTTTTCTAAAGGGGCGTATGGGGAAGAAAGGAAGAAGGAAAGGCAGAGATGGGTGAGTATAAACCTTTTACTGTTTATTGTTCTGCATCATTACAGGACTGAATTAAAGGTGTTCTATTTCTTCTAAAAGCAATGATAGAGGACTGGACAGATATTCCCAGCATACACCCAAATATACATTATTAGAGAACATAATGCCAAGGATGCACAAGTGAGAAATCTGGATGGACTGTAAACATATTGAATTTTACATACAGTAGCACCCCATGAAGACAGTGCCTGGAAGCATAGACATAATTGTAAGGATGAACCTTTTTAAAAAAGAAAAGATACCTTTTGTGCAGGTGTTTTATTTTCTATGTCTCAGATGCAGAATTTAAAACCTGATGTTGATAGAAAAATGAGGCTTTTAAAGACAATTTTGTAGCTATGATTACTATAAAGACAGATGAATTAAGTAATCAAAGAGATGAAAAAATTGACTTAATTTCTCAACCTTTTAAAGAAAGCCTGGATTTTAAAAAATTAAACTCAGCTTCTGAGGGTCTGAATAACTGATAGTTAAAAATGAGATATTTCCAGTGATTTTGATCTTCTCTTCACTCTGTGCATACTTCATTTAAGCAAATAGGAATGGATGGTGTTATTATATAGTTACAATCCAGGAAAATATTTTTACATAATGTCATATATTAATAGAAAGCAAACTCTGAAAACTTTAGCTGAACAAAGGCAGACAAATGTATTCAATAGTCAATTCCTGCCTGGGGAAAAGAAACATGAAGCAATGTGCAGTGCAGTCAGGAGGCCAGAGGAGAAAAAGTCAGTTTCCTTTTGGAACACTGGGAGGAACAATCACATCGTATTCCTAAGCAAAACACCACCTTTACTAGACCACTCAAAGTTCTTATGTGCAATGGGACAGATGTTACATGCTTTAGAAAATGCAAGTAGGGCTCATGTTGCTGATGAAAGATGAAAAGTAAGTCTGAATAACAGCATTGTTTCCTGCTCTGTACATATATCATGGAAGAAATGTGTCTTCTTTGCAGACAACCAGATGGATTTATCAACTGAGTAAATACTGGAAGAAGGGAGGGAAGTGACTCAGACCATTCATGGAAGTGTATGATACTGGCATCGATGAAGCTTAGATTTGATTCAGGATGTTGGGAAGTCTCTAATGCTAAAAGATCAATAGAGGTGTTTGGTCAGGTTCCCTTCTGAACAAGGTGCCTCTTTGCACAGCTTCTCTTAGCCTTTCTGGCTTTGAACAATAGTGTCAAAACTGGTCCTATGCTCTTGATGGTAAAAGTCAAGAGCTTCCACAAAACCACCATTGCTTAGAACTCAGTCACTCAGTCAAAAAGCAGATAAAATTTTGAAAGGTCCCAAAACAGTTTCATATATATGATGGCCACATGAATTGTAAAACAGTTCATCACATCCAGGCCTAAAAATCAAATCATTGCCTTTAAGCTGAGCAATCATTAACTCTTCTCTCAAAAAGTGAAAAACGTTTCTTTGTGTATGAAGCCTCCTTTGCTTATTTGTGCCACATTATTTTTAGTACAACACTGTAAGTGGAAATCTGCTACAACACTACCTGCATAACTTCGTAAAATTAGAGCTGATAAATTTTATCTCTAGACCAAAAATAGTCTGTATCCCAGAATCCTAGCAACAACACAGACAGCTGTTAGAGAACTCTGAAATATAAAAAAAACCACTTCGGTGGAATTGAAGATTTTTCCTTCATGAATTAATGAAGTCAATACAGTAACAATTTCTGTCTGTTTTAGAATAGCTTTAACATAGAGGTTCCATATTTATGGACTGTGATAGTAGCTTTTTATCTGCAATTTTTTATAAAACTGCAAGTTTATGCCCAACTGTGTTCCAAACTTTCCTTTCCTGCTCTGTTGAACACAAAGGCTAAACTGACTACCAGCTTTATTTTCAGAAATCACTGTAAGTCAATTCTTTGGATGTTGGTAATTGACAAGATCTCTACCATATGAGCTCCCAAGCCAGAAAAGGATTAGAAAGAGTTGACAGCAATGTTCTGAGATATTTAAACTGAGAAGCACCTGACTCCGAAATGCTATATAGCACGTAACTTTTAATATTAAAATTTTGTCTCAAAGTATTTTGAAGAACCTACCTTCAGCTGAAGGGTGTTTGCTTAACTTCATTTATTAGTAATATGACACTACTCAGTCACAGCTCTGAATTATGGCACATTTATAAAAGTCAAACATGAGAAAAGAAAATTACTCCTCCCTGTGATCATAACATAAATTTAAAAGTGGAAAATTTTATGGGCTTGAAAATGATGTGGCTATTAATTTAATGCAATGATTTTGTAGAAATGTCAGGCATATCATGCAGTCTGCATGACTGCAGGCCCACCAGTCCTCTCCACCATCAATCAAGCAGGTTATCCTGATGTGTTATTTTTGGTCTACTAACATATTTCAGACTATAAGGCACAAATACACACTACACTGAACAGCCAAAAGAAATAGATGTGATACCTTATAGTAGAATCTCTGCCAGAACCATTACAGGAAATGTTTTATTACTTTTGAAAAAGTTCTCAGTCAGCACATCAGGGATGTAATAAAACACAGTTAAATAAATTAAAAGGTATATAACCAGGCATAGAGAAACAAATGATCAGAAAAATCACCTTTGATGGTCAAAAGGAGAACCTCAGAAGTAAAAGACTTTGACATTTGACATCTAAAACATTTTGGTTTTAAAGCAGTGAGTTGGACTCAGTCCATAGCTCCACCGATTTAAATCTGTATGTCCTGGTTTGCAAACACTGAAAAAAGCCTAGCCCCTCCGTAAAGATTAGAAACTGTTTTTAAAACATTAAGTAAACACATGAAAAGTGCACAAGTTGAACATCCATCCATACTCTACCTCAGCTGCAGGCAAAATTAATTTAACATCACCACTTTATTATTTGTCATTTTTTGATATGTACTTTTAAATGTCAAAACACAATAGAGGTCCTGCTAGAAGGAGTTGAAAATTGAGGACTCATGTCTTACCGAAAAAGGTATTTTCCCAAGACTAATGCAATGTAAAATCTCCCCTCATTCTTTGTTGGGTCTGTCGAAAACCTGGACCAGGGAGAGATGGTAGAGCAGAAACTGCAAACTTTGTGCTAGTAAAATTAGGCCAGCAGCAAATTACTACCTTCCTTGTTCAGAGAAAGGATGACACAGGACCTGTGACTCAGGTAGTGTCTGAATTTTGATGACTCTAGGGAATCTCATGAAATAATGCAGTTAAACTACTGCACTTTCTGTGCTTAACAAAGGCAATACAATGCTAGAATCAATTATTGGGAGAGAGTATATAAAAGTCTAGGCTATTTTAAAATATATGGATGATCCCCAAGGGCTATCATTGATGAGTAATTTGCCATTTTGTTTCTTCTGAAGTAAAAGAACAAAGCAGCGTACAATTCACTGGAAATCTACTGCACTTTTTGAAACTAAAAAGATTTACATGTGTTGTGAACCTATTCTAAAGATTTTTGAGGAATCTGATTTTCAAGAGCCATGATCTTGAAAAGCAACTAGAGGAAGTACTTCCTATTCAAAGAGATTGTTAAGTTGGGAAGCTCAATAACAACTCAGAAGTAAAGAGGGAAACTTGCCAGAAGAGCTGTATTGTTGGATAGAGCTATTGTTGGGTATAAACAAGTGAGTATACAGAAAGAAGGGAAGATTACAGTTGAAACGGTAAAGAATATTAACATGCATTTAATTAAAATCTAAGTAATTGTCTTGGTATGCTAAAGATTGAGATTTTTTTTTTGTTCTCTGCCTTTTTTTTTTTAAATACACATTCCTCGTAGAAGTACCTAATTTGGTAAATTAACATTTTCCTTACAAAATATTTTGTGCAGGAATATATTTGTCATGTTTAACATTACGTATTGATTTTAGTATAGTTACATCTTTTACTTGTTCAGGATAAATAACATTTCCCAGATCTTCCAACATCTGAAATAAACTAACATAGCTGGCTTTAAATAAGGACAGCTTGGTTGTTATACACAGCTGATTGGAAGATTCCGTATTATTGTATTTGGAGATCTCTTCGAACTGATGCTGCACCTTTGTGTGTGTCTCTCTAAAGCTGTAGCTGGTTCATTACATTGATCCTTCTCACATGAAGCAGACTTGTGCCACTGATGCTGTGTGGGACTTACAGTTGAGTACAAGCCAAGTTTAAAGTTGTTTATCTAGACTTCATTTAAAAAAAAAAAAATCAGCTCTCCATCTCAGAGTGCTTTACCTCTGCATAATCCCCTGCTAGCTGCATTCAGCCAAGACTAAGTCAGTAACTAAACAGTTCTAAAACTCAGCTTGAAGTCTCAGCTCTAAATGCTTTACCACTCTGCTTTAGGACTGTTGTTTGTATGACATCTGTATTTTATTTTAAAGTGCCTTTCCAGACACAGCTCTGGGAACTGAAGAAAACGGAATGTTACACAAACCAAATCAAATTCAGAATCTGCTTTTTCATTTTGGTTTCTCTTTTTGTTTTTAAATTTCCTCTTCCCCTACATCTGGTCAGAGCTTTATCTCTTTTTTTTTTTTTTCAGTGGAAGTAATTCAACCCTTCTTTAAGGCTCTGAATTTATTTGATCTATTTATGGATCAATTTAATCACCTGTGATTAGCTTCTCAGCTGAGATACTAATCCCCCTTTGGATGTTAATCTCAGAAGTAAAATAAGACTAACAAACAATGCAAACCCCACAGATTCTGACCACCGTCTCAGTGATCCATTTTTGAGCACCATATCCTATAGATATCCAGAGCAGAGTCCTGAAAAAGGTATTAGAAGCTGTCACATTCCATTCAGAAGACCCAAAAAAGTGCTCTTTTTACCCTTTAAAGAAAAGCTTAAAAACAGATTAAAATGCTGTTGAAAAGTGAATTGTGGCCAAAGAGATCTATCTACAAAGGTCTTAGTGTTTACCATGAAAAATTTATCTGTTGATTCCATCTGAAACACAAACCATCTCTAACCATGCTGGAAATTCTCTGTCTCATGTGTCCCCCCGTCCATGATTTCCATCAGTCTGCATAATACTACAGCTTTAAGTCATATATTGGAAAACAAGACCCTAGGCATGTAGGTAGAGACAATATATTATTAGAAAAAAATAGGATATTCAGAAATATAATATGCAGAAAAATAATATTCAGAAACATTTACTCTCTGTACAGGTGATGCAGGTAACTATAAGATAAATTATACAATATTCAAGGTAAGTAAGCTTTTGCATGTTAGAGAATGGGAAAATTCCGTTTCTTAGGGACAGGAAAGTCTTCCTTACAGTAATAATGTTCTCTGAAGGAATTGCAAACTTGACCATAGTTACTATATATAGCCCAACAGAAACTGAATAGTTTCTGACAGTCCAGTTTAATTATTGTCTCCAATGAATTTGGGTTAACAACCTAACATTTTTTTCATTTTTCAGTAAATCCCTGAATTATATACACTTTCCTCCAGGCAGTCTTCTCCACATGACCCCACACTCCAGTTGTTTTGAGTCATTTTACCATGTTTCCATGATGGCAACTATATCACAGTTTTCTTAATGTGCAATGGCTTCCAGCTGCTCCTGTTTGTTGCCCTTGCTGCGTGCGTTGGTGTAGATGCACCTCATTGGTCACATAGGGCCAAAAAGGTGGCGGGATCAGTAGCCCATTCTCAGGCACTTACCTGGTTTCTAACACATCAGTAGCCCTTGCATCTTTGCTGCCGCAAAAATCTCCATTCCTAAAAGACTTTGCCATCACACATCTCGTTGGTGTGCCGCACACAGGCGTTTCTCTGGCAAATCTGGTTTTCTCTCTTTCCCCGTCCAATCTAGTTTAAAGCTCTTTCAATCTGCCCTGCTAACTCCTCCACAAAGAGCCTTTTCCCCATTTCAGACAGGTGTACCTTACCTGTTGCCAGCAGGCCTGCTGTTGTGTAAACCAACCCATCATCAAAAAACCCATATCTGCCAGTGACACCAGGCTCATAGCCAGGTATTGATCTCCTGGCTCTTCTTTCTTCCCTCATCGCTCCCTTCAACTGGAAGGATAGAGAAGAACACTACTTGTGCTCCTGATCCCTTAACGAGTCATCCCAAGGCCCTGAAGTCCCTCTTGATTGCCCTTGGACTTCCTGTTGCAACCTCATCACTGCCTACCTGAAAATTCAATAATGGATATTAATCTGAGGGCCATACAGGGGTAGGAAGCCTTCTCTTCACATCTTTAACCCAGACCCTGTGAGGCAGGAGGCGTCACTGGGTCATCTGCATATTGGGCCTTCTGTTCCTTTCAGAAGGAAGGGAGTCTCTTATGACAATGGCCTCTCCTTTTTCTTTATGGAAGCAGTTTTGATGCAGGGCATAAGCTAACTTAGCCTTGGCAACACCTCCAAGCTAGATGAACAATTGTCCTCATCACTATTCAGTTCCACTTGCAGAGCCACGTATCTGTTGTGCTGGTTTTAGTCAGGACAGCAAGCAGCTGTGTGGTACTTAATTTGCAGCTGGTATTAAACCATGACACCCAGGAAGGTGAGGTAGTCACACAGGAGATGCAAGTGCTGTGCTGGAACTTATTGCCATTGTCTCCTGTCCCTTAAGTCAGGAAGAGAGAAGACAGGGAAACCCCTGTATCATGCATCCTGTCTGCCTGCTGGACCTGTCCCAGGGATGGGGTTCCAGTAGCATCTCTCTCTCACACTCCCTGATACACAGCCTGCTCACCTCCTCATGGAGCTCTGTCCCTATGCAGAGGAGCTCCTCTGCCTGGGCACATCTCCCACAGGTAAGCTCACTGCTCCCCCCCAGCACTGGCATAAAAGCAGGGCTCACCCTGCAGCCAGCTACCTGAGTGACAGTGTGTTCCCACTGGAGCTCTGCCTGGGAAGCTGCATCAGTTGTGGCAGATGAAGAGCTTCGAGAGGCCATGGCTTTCTGCTGGGTGGATACCATTGATCCCTGCTTGAGCTGGCAGAGCCTCAGCACCCTTGCTGTGTGCCCTTCCACATGAACTGACAAAGAAATGGCTTTGCCATGCCCTTTTTCCCACCCTGCTGGCAACACTCGCCAGGGAGCTTCTTTTACAGGGGGTGGGGGGCAAGGTCATTGCTGCTCCCGGCCCCAGCCAGGTGTCCTCAGCCGCTGTGGTGTGAGCAGCAGGCTCCCCGTGAGTGTCGCAGCTCCCCTTGAGGTTCCGACACCCAGTTTGGGAAATCCCATGTGTCACGTTAGAGAGCCTCACTGCGGATTGTCCTGGCACCAGAGCTGCTCGCCTCAGCGACTTCAGGAGGGAGGGGAAAAAAGCAAGAAGTTCACCTTTGTTTCTGAAGTAAATGTAAACAGAAATTACTGTCACATGTGACTTATCATTGAGAATTCATCACAGCAGCGAAGGACTGTGAATAAAGCATACATAACACATTCTGCTCTCTAGAGTGTGATGGAACTTGATGCCTGACCTTTCCCATAAAAGGGAGACAAGATTTAAAGACTTCATACTAAATTTGGCCTAGAAATTAAGGTCAGGCAAATGAGAGACAAAATAAAGAGCTATTTTCAGTGAGCATATTAATGAAATCAACCTAATAAAAACAAATTAA
>NW_010265075.1:0-3445 GCF_000690775.1 Eurypyga helias | reverse complement strand
GAAAGAAAGGAACGGCAAAGTTTTCAGAGCGTAACAAAGCAGCTTTGGTGTAAGCAAACAATTAGAAAAATCAGACACTTTTAAAATTACATGGCACATAGTGTCATAGTAATTTACTTCCAAGAGTTCCTATATGTTACTAACAGTTGCAACTGCCTCTGTCAGAGAAGTAGATTGCTGTAATTTTCAGTTTAAATAGAACTAAAGTTCTGCTTGAGAAAATTCAGGATTTGGACATAAAATCCTCAACAGCAACATTTTTGAGAACAGCTGTTGCAATGTGTACAGCTACGTAGGAAATTACATGGAGGAGACAGACGTGTCTCTCTCTTTGTTGATCACAACTGTCAATACCTGGAAGTTGATGAATACATCTTGCACAGAAAAACAGCTTTTAAGCCCTTTCTCAAGTTTCTCAGCCCAGGAACATCTAACAATTTGCTGTTCAGTGATGGGTAACAACCATACCTTGTTACATCTTTCACCTTGCCTATCTATACTGAAAGAAGGAAATGGAAAAAAGTCTTAAAGTACCATGGAAGGTGCATTTCTTCCTCATCTAGCTTTTAGTGAAAGACTGAGTCATAGAGAACAACTAAAACCAACCAACCCACCCAAAACCCAAGCCTCCTCTCTGCACAAAGTTATTAATTCCAGAGACTTGGCCCAGGACATCAGTATTTTGTTGAAATCTGATGGGTAGATGTACCAGAAAGGAAAATTTTGGATGTTTCAAACACACGATACATTGATAGTGAGAAAGGAAGTGTGTTGGTCTTGTCCAAGTACAGTTTGAAATGAACGACTGATACCTAGAAATGCTACTGTTTTCAGTGAGGAGTATCGGCTATGGTGAATACTAAGTGCAGCACTTACTCCAGATCGGGTATCAACAGCATCACTTTAACATAATGGTCTTCAATACCAAACACATACAAAACATGCTGACTTTGTACGTGTATGGGAATAGCATGAACTGCTTTGAAATGTAGGTTTACTGTCACTGTTAAGTAATGCATGTGCAAAGTGAAACAAAGTCATGAATGAATAAAGAAGTGCACCTGGTTAAAGATGAATAAAATTTCAATTCTCCTAGGTTTGCCCTGAATTACAGATGGCATTGCATTAGGCAAACGATAGCAAGGACAGCTGCTTTTTAGTGGAATCTTATTGTGAAGGAGAGCTAACAGCTTCTCTAGGCACTGTGAAACTGTAATCACACTGGAATTCAATCACTGCATTACCTACTAAAAATTATCCTCTGCTTTTTATAGCAGATTAAGTTTTGGGTTTTGGGGTTTGGTTTTTTTTTTTTTTCCCCCTGGGGTAATAACCTCTTACATTTTGATGTACTGTTGTAGTAAATTCTTACACTAATAAATTTTCAAGCTGTTAAATGACACCCCATCCAAACTATTTTTTGTGAAATCATCTCATCATGTTTATGTCATTGCACAGACCTCTGATAATTTAACCAGTAATTCTAACAAAGAAGTTCAAATTATATTAACAGTTGGCAGCTATTTCAAGGGAATCAAATTTATTGAGACTCAACTAGCTTTGCTTTATTTTCTTTTATAATTTGAAAAAAAAAATAGGTGTTTTCCTTATGTCAAATCTTATAGATGAATTATTTTCACATGGGTTTTATGGAATACATTTCAAAAAAATAGAATAACTGTTAAAATGAAAAAAAGCCATCCCATTCTATCATTCCTAAGAACCAGAAGCAAAGAAATATCTTATTTTGTTGAAATTAACATTATGAGCTCTCATGCTGAATTTCCTTGGTTTATAAACAATTAAGTTTTTCACCCTCTGACAACTATGTGATATTGCATTTGAAGGGCTAATACAGAGACTTACCAATGGACTATCAAAGTTATTATTCTCAAGACTTCTATTTTGAACTTTCCAAATACTGTTTCTAAGTAATCTAACACACAACCACAAAATTCTATGTCAAGTACTTCTAAGAAATGCATTGATTTAATTGCTATGAACTCATCAAGACCTCATAGGGTACATAAGGTTTACACATGAGTTTAGGTAGAATTTTTTTTCTTTTTCCCCCCAGAGGTCCTCTAAAGTTTTGTGATGCCCACATTTTGATCCATGAATAAATATAATTTGCATGTAAGTCCTATGGAAGGGCTAGAGAAGTGTACTTACACCAAACTGAAGCACTTAGAAGGAAAGACAGTAGATAAAGGAGTTACATGATAGCAAGGGAAAAAAAAAATTTCAGTCCAAAGCCATCAAGGAATTAAATTTAAATGAACATTCTATGTTAGAAGACACTAAGTTACTGGCAACATTTTGGCTGAACTGTTTCATAATTTCTTCCTCTTCTCTTTGACGTGACAGCTACTCTCCCCAATAAAGATGCATTTTCTAACAAACATGGTTTGCTAAAATTTATTCCCAGACTTTCTTTGGCTGTTTTAGCTTCTTATTTCATCCATTAAAAGATGCATTTATGGGTTTAAATTGAAAGTGGGGAGGTTTAGATTTGATATCAGGAAGAATTTCATCACAGAGTGTGGTGAGGCACAGGAAGAGGTTGCCCAGAGAAGCTGTGGATGCCCCATCCCTGGAAGTCTTCAAGGCCAGGCTGGATGAGGCTTTGAGCAACCTGGTCTAGTGGAAGGTGTCCCTGCCCATGGCAGGGGGGTTGGAACTAGATGGTCTTTAAGGTCCCTTCCAACCCTAACCATTCTATTCAATGATTTTGCCTAAACTTCCCAGAAAGTAGTATACTATAAAGTGAATGTATCCATACATGTAAAATTATACCAGCTTTCAATTCTGTTGAATAATTGTTTCAAAAAATGTTTATTGCCCAACTAGAATGTTCTGCTACTGACCCTTGTTCAATTTCATAGAAAAATACAAAGCTTAAAATTTTATTTTGACTCTCAAATTATAAAAATCTGTTTAAAACATCGATAATGGCAGAAATAAACCTACAAAAAAGTGATTTTATTGCAAAGTGCTTGAAGTGACCTGGCATAGTCAGCAGAATGAAAACAGGGTGTTCACTGGCCTCCAGGAGGCCCCCTGTGAAATCACAAGGTATGCATTAGTGACTCCCAGGAATGGCAGGTGCGCTCCTTGTCATACTTGGCTCAGCCTGTTTGATTAGAAAGGGCTCAGGGTTTGACAGTATTGCTCCATGTCTTCCATCCTCCTCGCTGTGCTGCACCCAGGCAATAACCTATGCAACAGCTATACAGCATCTCAATATGCTCCAGAATCCCTAGGAAGGAATTTAGCTTTCCCTCATAGCACAGATATCTATGCATACATATATACAGATTTTGCATTGTTCCTTGCCCATATCTGTTTTGCCTTCAGTATACACTCTGGGTTATATGGCCAATGACATCCAGCACAAAATTTGGAGTTTCAAAGTCAACCTCATACTTTAAAAAAAAAAAAAAAA
>NW_010265074.1:29696-30631 GCF_000690775.1 Eurypyga helias | reverse complement strand
GGCTGCGGCGCGGGCAGCAGCCGGGTTATTAGGGTTATTAGTGTTATTGTCATTATCTCTCTCTTCCCCTGTGGTTCTGTGCCTCTCCACCACTTTCAGACCAGCCCATTATAACGCCGGCGAGAGGCGGAGCCAGGACAAAGATCTGAAAGGCTGGTGGGTGGAGGAGCAAGGTAGCAAAGGTGGGTATGCGCTAATAAGCGCATATCAGAGCCGTAATTAGCTGAGATGACAGCGAGGTCTTGCTGGAAAGTTATTTTATGAAACTTGTTTGTATTTTCTCCTGCCAGGTCCCGCCCCTTCCCGGGTTATTTCGAACGAAGCCGCAGCTCGGCGCGACTTGGCAGAGCCGGACCCGCCTCCCAGGTGTAAAATGCAGAACGACTTATAGGTGGCAGAACAGAACCTGTTACACGCAGTGATTTATTTTAATAGCGCCGTATATAGCAACAAGTTGTAATGTGACAGCTCAACAACCTGTTGGAAAATAACACACGGCTTCGCAGTTGTGAATTCCTAATGATTTATGTAGTCTGACAAAGTCGTTTCAGTCCTGGTCCCTCTTTCCTTCTGTCATAACCACGCTCGGTGCAGGGATAAAATGGGAGCAGGTAGGCAACGCCGTGGGCTTTTGCTACGGGAGAAATAGTCAAAACCTTAATCTTAGATTTAAGTGTGTCAATGCACACATAGTAGCATGGCTTGATCTCTTCCGGGTGGTGCGTTTGTAACCTCTCTGTTTTAACTGTCGCTCTCCAATAAAATCTTCTATTGTGTTTTTAAAAAGTGACTTTGCTTTAAATTTGGTGGTTTTTTTTTTCATTTTGTGGATCTATAAATTTTCCCCAAGACCTGGGACAATGCTGTAATTTTACCTAGACACTTTTCCTCCTAGAAAAATTAGTGCTGATTTTTTGGGTTTGTGTTTTTGTTTA
>NW_010265074.1:0-29686 GCF_000690775.1 Eurypyga helias | reverse complement strand
CTGAGATTTTGCTTCCTTCAGCGGTATGCTGGACGGAACAACTCAGTGAAGAGACCTGTATGGCATTATCTTCTCCGAACACTCCGTGTTCGGGTGCTATGCTGCTTGCTGTTCAAAGTAAATTGCAAAATGCCGTTTGACTTCATACGGCAGTAGCGCTAGCGTCTGCAAAACAATAACAAAACAAAAACATCAGCAGAAATCTAGTGTGGTGCTTATGTTTTGTTTCTCATATGTACACTTTGAATTTTGTGTCCTGGAGTAAGAGTTGGATTGCTCCATATTTTACAGAAACAGTCTTTCTAAAACAGACCTTATTTTAGGGCAAATACTTATTGCAGAATCATTCCGGTTAGGACTATGCTGTTGTGGTCTGGCTCTTAAGGAGTGTTGGAGAGGAACATGAAAAAAGGCAGGTTTAGAGGACTTAACACAAGAAACAAATAGCACTACGTTTTGATCTCTCTAGAATAGATGTTCCCCCCCCTCCCATTTTGTTTCAAAGCTTTGCCATTTCTTCAGTCTGCGTGGGTCTTAAATAGTAAATACTGAACAATGAGAGGTTCTTCTGTCATTTTTGTTGTACTCTTGCTAACTTTAATGATAACAGGTTTGATGTCTTCCTGTTTTCACTAAAGCTGTACCAGTTCAGAAAAGCTGGCAGTTCAGATAGACAAAAATAAGAGGAGGGAGACCTCTCTTGGTTCCTTGTTGTTGTTGTCTCCATGTAATGTAAACCAAGATCTTTCAATAAAGGGTTGCATTAGCTGTAGGTGCCAATGTTTGTGTTTAAGAGTATGGGAAAAAGCTATCATTCCTTCCAAAACCTGTATTTTCTAAGATGCTGCCAGTGGCGAGGGTAGGTTTTTTCCTCTTCCTGCTTTTGTTGTAAATAGCAGTGGAGTAGCAATGATTTGCTAGCTTACCTTTGATGTTTATTTTATTACCGTTCCACTATTTGTGTGGAAAATGTACACATTGTCTCTTATCTTTATTCAAAGAACTTAAAAAGTCATTCAAATGCTGTACGTAAACACGTCAGACATAACAGAAGCTTTTTCATAGCCATACTTCAAGACTAGGAGTGGATGGCAAAGCTGGTTTTGCAAGATTTAAGAGGGGACAGAAGCTTGTGCTCAAAATAATACAAAGATAGTTGTTAACGGCTGGGAACAGGCAGCCTTTCTAAGCTCAGCACCGATTCTTGTGGCTCAAGGCCCCTTTGCTACCGCTGAGTGAGTGCCTGTTGTAAACTGGCCCTTGAAAACTGTGGTGGCTCTTAGCTGAGAAAACATGAACGTGCTTATGGGAAGGACTGTGCATGGTTTAAACAGAGCATTCTTGGTCCAAGTTAGAGTGCTGTCAAGCCCATTGCTATTCCTACCTATGAAACAACGAACGAAGTTGTAAGAAGTAGTGAAATAGTCCAACTACTCCCATCTCTCACCACTGAGAGTATATGTAACCTCAAGACTTTTCCTGCTATAGTTTTTAAAAAGGCACAGTATCGCCTTCAGGTTTATAAAGATTAACACAATCATCGGAAAAACTGATTCTGTTAAGTAAACTTCACATCAAAAGCTCTTTGATGTGCTGTATTATAGCAAAGCTAAACACTCCACCCCCATCACCCCAAGAAAAACCTCCAAAAAACTCCAGTGAAGCAATGTAAAAAAAATCTAATTCTTTGTTCTAAAATGAAATGTCTCTTCCTCTTTAGAGCAGCAGAGCAAGACTTTTTTTGATGTATGACCCCCTCTTTTCCTACCCAAAACAGTACCCAGTTAGAGACAAAGGGGAGAAATGCGAATGGCTGCTCGAAAATCACACACTCAATTTTGCTTCCCATTTTCTATAGTATTCGGTTCGTTGAATTCAGAAATGGTGAGAGTGTGCCAATGGGTGTTTCGAGGTAGGGCAATGTAGTCTTTTGCAGTTTGCTCAAGCTAAGAATTCTAAAAACATTCCTTACTAAATGTAGCAAAATGCTGCACTGTCTGGTGGTATGGGTGTACTTTCAGTTGATCCAGTTGTGTTGTCACCATGGCATTTTAAACCATGATTTGGTTTTGCACTTCATTGTGCAAAGGTGTGTCACACTGTGGTCTTGCTTTTAATTTTTTATATGTATATACTTTTTTTCATCCAATCCTTTCTTACCATGTCTTCTGCCTTCTGTCCCTCCAGACTGCTAACTAGATTAGCGAGTGCTTCCAGGTAAGACCATATAAACACAACTGGTCAATAAAGGTCTTGCTTTGGTGACTGGGAAAGTCCTATAGTTAGTGGTAGGCAAGCTTATTTGTACATCTGAGATGTCCGGCACACCAGCTGGACAAAGTGCTTCATCATCTCTTCTCCTCCTCCTGTAGCAAGCTGCAGGAGTCCTCTGCCTTGCCAGGAATGATGAAATTGGACAATGCAATACACTACATGAGCAACAATAGACCAGTTCAAAGAGTTCTCTTTGGATGGGCTACTCACAGCAGGAGACGTGCCTAGCATGCATAAATGAACTGCAGAGTCTGTGGAGGCTGGCTAATTGCACTCTGTATTTTTATAGCTGAAGGAAATCCAGCTCGAGAGTGAGCTGTAAGAAAGGAGGTTGGTAGAAATTCATTTAGACCGCGAGAGGAAGAGTTTGATCACTGAAGCAGAATGCGTGTCTGCGTGAATTCCCACACTGTGAACTCTACAGATTTGCACTTTTTCACAAGGACAGACATTCCTTGTGGGCAGAGATTTTCTCTGTCTTTGGCAGGTACTCAGACTTGGATTTACAATGGGGACTTCCATTTCAATTTTCTTTCACACAGTCTATTTTCCTGGGAGCTGTTGCTCAGAGTGAAATTTTCCCATGCTGAAAGCCCAGTATCCCTTCCTCCCTGTGCCCACTTCATGTCCCATAAAAAAAATGTACATGTCAGCAAATTTTGTTTTCTTCTGCATATCAGATTGTGACAGAATGGGCAGGGACAGATTTTTTCCTGCGAAGAGGAGGGCATTACTGCTGTTGTTACTAATACTTAGTAGCAGAGAAGTAATTTCCACTTCCTACATTATCCTTTCCACCCGGAGATCTCAAATCTCTCCCATTTTACAAGCAAAAAGCAGTGAAGGGGCTCTGCTGAAAACTGTTTGGCAAGTCTGTTGCAACCCTGTCTGTAGAACCAAGCTCTTTGGAGTCCTTGTTCTGAGCAGTGTCCAGTGAGGTATCCACCACGAGGCCTCATCAGAAGCGTTGCGCCATTTAGTAAGGAACTGTCAAAATGGAGGTTGCTCTGTCCTGAGACTCAGGTACTTTATAGCTAATTCTCTCTTTTTTACTCCAGGTAGATCATGCAGTTGCCCTTGGCCAGTCTGGACAGGACAAAATGTGAAAAATGTGCTCTACACCGCAGCCGGGGAGAATGGCCCTACCTGGAGTCTCTGGCAGAAAGAACCAGGGGAGACTCGAGGTCGACCCCTGGGGATTTGGAGTCGGGGATACAGAAGATCTGAGGCCCGCTACACTCCAATTGAGAAAGAGATATTGGCAGCATATGAAGGGGTTCGATCTGCCTCAGAAACGGTTGGGACTGAAGCACAGCTCCTCCTGGCACCTCGACTGTCAGTGCTGGGCTGGATGTTCAAAGGAGGGGTCTCTTCTACATATATTATGACATTGTTGCTATGTGGAGTAAGTGGGTCACACTGGTCACACAACGGGCTCAAACAGGAAATCCCATTTGCCCAGGAATCTGTGAAGTGATCATCGACTGGTCAGAAGCCAAAGACTTTGGAATGTCCCCAGAGGAGGAGGAGGTGATGCATGCTGAAGAGGACCCTCTGTATAATAAACTGCCAGAAAATAAGAAGCAGTATGCCCTGTTCACTGATGGGTCCTACTGTATTGTAGGAAAACATCGGGGGTGCAAGGCTGCAGCATGAAGTCCTACATGGCACGTCGCAGGAACTGCTGAAGGACCAGGTGATTTGAACCTATTTGCTGAAGTGAAGGCCACCCAGCTGGATTTAGGCATTGCTGACTGAGAAAAGTGTCCAGTACTCTCTCTCTACTGATTCACGCATGGTGGCAAATGCCCTGTGGGGCTGGCTACAGCAATGGAAGCGGTGCAACTGGCAGCGCAGACACAAACCCACCTGGGCTGCTGCACTGTGGTGAGATATTGCTGACCAGCTAGAGAACTTGGTTGTAAAAGTACGTCACATAGATGGTCACGTACCCAAGGGTCAGACCACTGAAAAACATCAAAACAAGCAGCAGGTGAATCAAGCTGCTAAGATTGCAGTGGATCAGATGGATCTGGACTGGAAACATGAGGGTGAACAGTTTATAGCTTAGTGGGCCCATGACACGTTGGGACATCAAGAGAGAGATGCCACATACAGATGGGCTTGTGATTGAGGGGTGGACTTGACCGTGGGAGATATTGTGCAGGTCATTTATGACTGTGAAACATGTGCTGCCATCAAACAAACCAAGAGGTTAAAGCCTCTCTGGTATGGAGGGCAATGGCTGAAATATAAATATGGAGAAGCCTGGTAGATTGATTATATCACACTCCCAAAATGTGCCAAGGCAAGTGTCATGTGCTTACAGATTCACAGATTCCCAGAGTGGAAGGGGTTGGAAGGGACCTCTAGAGATCATCTAGTCCAACCCCCCTGCCAGAGCAGGATCATCCAGAGTAGAGCACACAGGAACAAGTCCAGGCGGCTTTTGAAAGTCTCCAGGGAAACAGACTCCACCACCTCTCTGGGCAGCCTGTTCCCATGCTCTGGCACCCTCACAGTGAAGAAGCGTTTCCTCATGTTCAGGCTGAACCTTCTGGTTTCCCGTTTATGGCCACTGCTCCTCGTCCTGTCACTGGACACCATTTACCTTCCGGTGTAAGGAACCACCGGATGGCTGGAAACATATCCCATGGCCCATGCCACTGCCCGGAACGCTATGCTGGGCCTTGAAATCAAGTCCTATGGAGATATGCAGCAGAAAGAACTGAGTCAGACAATGGGGCTCATTTCCGAAACAACTTCATAGACACTTGGGACAAAGAGCATGGCATTGTATGGGTGTATCGCATCCCCTGCCATGCACCTGCCCCTCTGGGAAGATCAAACGATAAAAAGGACTATTAGAGACCACACTGAGAGCAATGGGGGGTAGGATCTTCCAATATTGAGATACACATTTAGTGAAGTCCACCTCGTTAGTCAACACTAGAGGATCTGCCAATTGGGCTGGCCCCGACCAATCAGAACCTTTACATACTATAGAAGAGGATAAAATCCCTGTAGTGCACATAAAAACTATGCTGCAGAAGCTAGTCTGCGTTATTCTTGCTCTGGGCAAAGGCAAACTCATCCATGGGATTGCTTTTGCTCAAGGATCTGGGTGCACTTGGTGGATAATGTGGCAGGATGGAAAAATCTGTTGTGTATCTCAAGGGGATTTGATTTTGGTAAGAATAGCTAATGATTTGAATTGTATGATGTTAATTGCTATCTAATATTGTATGTCATCACTACTATGGTTGCTATATACCATATCAATGGTATGACAGTAAGAATCATACAGAGTAATGAAGAATTAATTTTGATGAAACCAACCAAAATGCAGTGATGATAGAACTGAACAAGCGCAGTGGTGATGGAATCAGAACTTGCTTCAGCCTGCAACAATCCAACACCACACACCATCTCTCCTGCCCTGAAGGACTGTTACGACAAATGGAGTACAAAGTCATGGAGTAAAATGAACTCAATGGACATTTTAGAGTGATGGACCCTAGACTAAGGGGATGATATCTGTGTATAGATCAACCAGCACAGTATGCATGGTTTAACTCTGGCAGGCAACTAAGCATCACACAGCCACTCATTCACTCCCCCCACGACATGATGGGGGAGAGAATTGGAAGGGTAAAAGTGAAAAAGCTCATGGGTTGAGATAAAGACAGTTTAATAGGTAAAGCAAAAGCTGTGCACACAAGCAAAACAAAACATGGAATCCATTCACCACTTCCCATCAGCAGGCAGATGTTCAGCCATCTCCAGGTATGCAGGACTCCATCATGTGTAATGGTTACTTGGGGAGACAAATGCCATCACGTCGAATGTCCCCCCTTCCTTCATCTTCCTCCAGTTTTAAATGCTGGGCATGATGTCATATGGTATGGAATATCCCTTTGGTCAGTTGGGATCAGCTGTCCCGGCTGTGTCCCCTCCCAACTCCTTGTGCACCCCCAGCTTGCTCAGTGTTGGGTTTTTTAACACAAAGAGAGTGCAGCTTTTTTTTATTAATTATTGTTCGGGACGGGGGGGGGGAGAAGGGAAAGGGCTCAAGAAAATGTCAGGCGTCCCCTAGATTCGTTGACGTTGTACATTTAAGGCCAAGACCACTGCTACTGGAAACAGAAGAGTAATTTTTTTTTCCTGTATTTTATTTTTGTGTATGTAATATATGTGCGTGTGCACCTTGACACTGCTCAGCAGTAGCTAAAACATGCCTGTTATCAACACTCTGTTCAGCACAAACCCAAAACACAGCCCCATACTAGTTACTGTGAAGAAAATTAACTCTACCCAGCCAAAACCAGCACAGCATCAAAAGGTAGTGTTGATTCATTGGAATGTATTGGAAAGTGTGGGACCTGGGCATGTTGTAGATGGTACAGAATAAGGGGTGGATATTGTCCTGGTTTCAGCTGGGCTAGAGTTAGTTTTCTTCCTAGTAGCTGGGATAGCTCCGGGTTTTGGGTTTGGGAAGAGAATAATGTTGATAACGCACTGATGTTTTGGTTGTTGCTAAGCGGTGCTTACACAGCAGCAAGGACTTTCCAGCTTCTCATGCTGCCCTGCCAGCGAGGCGGCTGGGGGTGCACAAGAAGCTGGGAAGGGGATGCAGCCCCGATAGCTGACCCAAACTGGCCAAGGGGGTATTCCATACCATATGATGTCATGCTGAACGTAGAAACTGGGAGGAGTTGGCCGGGGGGTGGTGGTCGCTGCTTGGGGACTGATTGGGCATTGGTCAGTGGGTCGTGAGTAATTGCTTTGTGGATCACTTGTTTCATATATTCTAGGATTATGATTATTAATTTTCCCTTCCTTTTCTGTCCTATTAAGATTTCTTCATCTCGACCCAAGAGTTTTACTCTTTTTTCCAATTCTCTCCCTGATCCCACTGCAGGGGAGAGTGAGCGAATGGCTGTGTGGTGTTTAGCTGCCTGCTGGGTTAAACCACAAGACTGTGTTAAGCCTGAGGGGCTTGAATAGGATCCACACCGGCAGAAAATGAACCTCTCTGGAATACATTGCAGGTCTGCAATATATTCCAGTGAGAAAGAACATGACATAAAAGAGTACAGGCTGAGGAGTGAGGTTAAGTCAACACAGTGTTTACGGCGTATTTTGTGATGACTTAATTTAGTATCTGTCCCCATAGGCTTTTCTCATAGATGATTACCCGGTTTCATATAGCTGCACAAAGAGAGAGAAAATCCAAATGGTGATGGACTTATGGTTTTGTGGATCTCTTCAAGGAGATTATTCTTACATTAAGAATGAAACTGGTATTGGATGGCAGCACAGTCATTGATAAGTCTGGATGGAATTGTCAGGGCAGAATTGCTTGCTAAGACAGAGGCTTCACCGCAATTAGAAGCTATGTTGTGCTATGTTTGTTATGAAGTTATGATGCAGAAGCCATTTAGTGAAATTCTGTGGCTCTCTGCCAGGATTAGTGAATGTTTCTTGCTACTGGTGCCAAACAAACTTGAAAAGAAACCATCATAGCTTGTTATTGCTGGTGCCAGACCAAATATCTGTTGGCGCCAAACTTGGTATTGATGCCAGAGGCTTGCTATCACTGGCCCATGATATGAGGAAACACCAGCTGAGTTGTTACGGTAGCCTCTTATTGCCTTTAAGTCCATCCATGCACTGAGGGAGCAAAGCGAACAACACAGTAAAAGAAGTACAGCAAAATTACCTGGGACCTGAAGGTCTTTGAATGTGTGATAGTCATTGAACTTTGCTAGCCCTTCCTGGAATACACCTAAGCCAACTCAAAAACACATACATTTTACATGTGTAAACAAATGACTGGAGATATGAAGGATATGTTTCCATTTAACTAAGTACTATTTATAGCACCGTGGATTAACAAATGAATCACCTTGCCAATAGTATTCCAGTTGAACAGCAGTAAGTATTCAACATTCTTACTTCTGTGTTGGGTTTTGTTGTTTCTTTGTTTTCAAAAAGCTATTTCTGGGTGGAATTCTGTGATTTTTTATAAGAATTAGCCAAATGTGTAAGTGAATAATGCTGTAAAAAACTTCTTGATTTTTTTTCCTCCCCCTAGGACCAAGTCAACTGCATTATAATGGAGCTATTCAGGAGCAGGCTGCTGACAGCCAGGACTTCCTGTAGTAGACAGGATTCAGTGGTAATACCTCCCAAAATTATGTCTTTCCTGTGAATGTTCTGTCCTCCATTTTCCTTCCGTGCTTCAAGATCTAAACTGCCATCCATTTGATCTAAAACTCTCAACCCCTGGACAGCTCCAGAACAGCACTGGTGTCTGAAAATCTGGTCTGTGCTGCTCCTTGCTTACTGCTGGGTCAGGCAGCACACTTACACCAAGAGTACATCTATTAGAATACCTCAGGGTGGTGGGAGATGATGGGGGTTTATAACCTCCAAACCAAGTTTCAGAAATCAGGTGTGTTTTCACCACTTTTCAGGTGGCAGAGAAATGCAGTAAAACCTCGAGGAGCTGGTTCTTCAGCTGCTGCAGATCTGACAAAATTGTTAGCTTTGTTGAGTTACAGGGGTTGAGTATTTGATCTCCAGTTCCTAGGTGAGTTCTTAAGGGATTAACTGAGTTTCAGTCTCTTGAAGGTGCGAACAAACATACTGTTGCCTCACACACGTGAAGCTTCTTCCCTAAAGATGTCAAAGTGCTTTGTGCAGAGGGTGTTGCTATTTCTGTTTTGTAAGCCAAGGTTCACAGAATTTAAATGTCTTGGCCAAACTTACATGATCTAAACTGGGTATAGGACACAGTTTTCCTAATTCTTCAACTCCTGCTCTACCTACTAACTCCATTGTTTCCCTGAACCTTTACATATACTTGAGTAGATTAATAATTAACCTCCAAGTGGGGCACTTTGAAGCAAATGTAAAATGAAACCAAACACTTGTCTTGGTTTTTAGTCATACCAGATTTGCAAGTAGGGTGTGTTTAAGTGATGCAGGTAGATAAAGTCTTGTTAATTTAGATTAGAGTAAAAGTCAGTGCCTTATCAAAGCAAGTGACTAATTAGGAAAACTATTAGCTTTTGGAAAAGAAACAGTCGAACTATCACTCAAAATTATTTTAACTAATTGAATAGTACTAGTATTTATGCTGAATAAAGGCTCGTGCAACTGCTGGGGAAAGGAGAAAGACTGAGAGCTTTTCCAGGAATTGCCAGTGTTGTGCTTTTTATTTTTATAATTTTGCGTTTAGAAACTTAACAGTACTTGTCATCAGTCTGTAAACATGGGGGAGGGAGGAGAGGCCTGTGAGTCATCAGGGAGCAAAACTTAAAGAATTTAAGTGAAGAGCTTCATCATTTGTATTAAATATACTGCCTTCAGTCTCTACACTGTACCAAGCCAACAGGACAGCGAAGTGCTCATGAGTGGTTTGAAATGATCCAGTGAATCTTAGGTCTGTAATAACTACGACTGGGCATTTGAGAACCTGCAAGGGTGGAAACACTAGGGCAAAATCATAGTGTGAAAAGAAAGATTACAATCAGACTGTATTTGTGTTCAGACAGATACATGCAATTGTGAAGAATCATTAAATAACTGTTAACCACACCTGCACAGAGCCTCTGGCAATGCTGGTTTATACAGAATCTCAAGAACTGCCATGTGCCTGACATCATACCTTTGCAAGGCAAGAAAAGTCCTGGTGTTAGCCCAAGACGGGTAAGTAAAACATAGTCCAGAGACTTGAGCCAGTTTAATGTCTGTTAGAGATTTTCTGGTATGTCACACCCAGTACCTTCTTCCCCATAAATCTGTCAGTAGTCCTGATTTGTTTGATTAAGACCAGGTCTTACTAAACATCTCTGGATCTGCTTTAATGCAATGGCTACTTACCTGTAAGTCAGTCAGGACCGGGAGGAGGGAGTAAGTATGCATGCACACAGGTAGTCTAGCACAAACAGTATCTTGACTTCTCTGGGGCTTGTAATTGCTGCTCTGACACACAGCTGCTTGTTTGGATTTATTTTACATGGATTATTTTCCCTTTTAAAAACATCAGGGGGTTTTGACATTTTTTCATGATGGAAATGACATTTCAGAACATATTTGTCTTTACTGTAAGAAGAAACGAAAGGGAAGCCTATGGGGAAGGGAGCAAGCAGGGTAAAGGTAGCAGAGGAAAAGGTAAAGGGGGCTGGAGCAAAGCTGAGATGAAGGGACAGAGATGTGGGAAAAGTTGGAGTAGACAGCTCCAGCTGAGAACACATTGCAGAGCAGTTCCACTCAGGCTGCAGAAAATTTCCAGGATTCTCAAGGATCTCCAATTTGGCTGCTTCTGCTGGTGGAATATTTTGGACTGCTCACCTCTGCAGCTTTCCTCAGGCTAGGGAGTTCTCTGGGTTTTAATTTCCCATGGTGCATTTGGAAACAATCGTCTTTCATCTGCATTTTCTCTCTCTTGGAGTAGAGTTTTCTTGTCTGTCATGGATAGGGCTGCTTGAGGAGGTTGGGTTTTTGTTTTTTTTAATTGAATAAAATATATACAAGAAATGCAGAACTGAAGGTTGAACATCAGTGTGCAACACAAAAGGGGATGCTGTGGATTGGTTTGATACCTCTTTCTAGTTGCAATTTCTATACAAAATCTTTCTTCCCCTTCTAATGAAAATCTCAGGCAACGGTGAAAATAGGAGATTCCTATACAGAGCATACTGATATACGGGGATTTTCAGGAAGGTGGAATAATATTTCAAACATTTGCAGACTTTAGTATTCATTTCAGAGTGCTGATTTTCATAAGCGCTGGCACTTGACATTGATGGATCAGACTATGGATATATTTATTCATCACTTACAAGAGTCCTTATTCATAACTTGATTTATTTATGCCATAGGGGTTTGGAAGACTGTCCATTTTTACTTTCTCCAGTTGAGATGGAATCAATGCCAAGAAACTTAGCAAAGCCCAACATATATTAAAACTTTTAAGACTTATCAAAACGTTGTGGGAAAAGTGCCCTCCCACCATGCTACCTTAAATACCCGTCACCTCTCCGTAAGTAAATCTTGGTGACTTGGACAGAGTTTATTTTGAAGGCAGGAGGTGAAGTAGTACACCTTGTACCCTCTTACCTTCACTTTGGCCTTGAAATGCACTATCGTTAAATGTTGGCCCCTGGACGAAGTTAGGTGGAGTCAAGTGCAGAGACAAACTGAATAGGTGGGGCTTTCACTCCAGTGGGCCTGAATTCAAACCTCCAAAACTTTGGCCAGACTCATGACTATTCACTGTTGAGACTTTAATTAAATGGTGTTGGATATGAGAGTTAAATGTGGAAACTCTGTACTCTATTATACTAGCTCATGTTGCCGAAAGAAATAGAGCCGTGCTTCTTGATTGAAGAGACAGAGCTAAGTGAATAATTCGCAACAAATAATTAATCTAAATGTTTCTAAATGATTCTTACAGAATCTGATTATGGTTGAGAAAGATCCCTATTTATTAATGCTATGGGACTCCCTTTCACAAGGGGAAAGTTTATTTATATAAGATTAATGGGTTGAGGTATAGACTTGCAAGTTCTTCCTGAGTCATCAGACCCAGAAAACACGTATTTTATATTAAGGTTAATACAATCTTCCAAGCAAAAGCATTTATGACTGTACTTTAACTGATGATGGGTATATGATGACTGACATTCCAAAACCTCTTCTGCAAACACCTACGCTGGCATATTTTTATACATAGGAGTAATCCTAATTAATTTGAGAAAATTACTCTTGTGCATGAATGTATTCATTAGTATTTGAAACATCGTGGTCTTAGTATGGTGAGTCTCACAGATACGATCTTGTTCTTACACTTAAAGATGCCCACAATGTCCCTTCTGGTCTTTATGGCTACCTTAGCACTAGTAAGTAAACCATGACAACACACAATCTTTGCCTCTGAGCTCTTGTATCCACATGGCTAAATTCCCTTCCTTCCAAAGAAGTGACCTCATCAGTGCTGCCTAGAGGGAATGGTCCTTCATCCATGTTATCTCCTGAACCATGTCCGTGTGTTACATGAGAAAGTACTAGGAAACAGGGGAAAGCGCATGTCAGGGAGCTTGTTGCGAGTTAAACAGTGTGGATAATGACATGCAGGCTCTTGAATTCTCATCCTGGCTCCTTTTAGTCTGCAAGTGCAAGATGTAACTTATATGAATATTTGTGTTCATTTCACCTCTTGAATCTTTGATAAGGTATTCTTGTTCTCATCTGTTCTTCACAGGAAACAGTAGCACTGTTGTTATCTTCAGCAGTGTGCTTTTGGGGATGTGCTGGCTAGGTTTCTGTTCGTGTGATGCTGAAGAGTTTTGCCCAAGAACATTGCAGAGAAATGCTCTTTCTCAGTGTTTTGTGAGTCTTCCTTTCCGCAGGTAAGATCTGATAACAGCTTAATAATTTTTTTTTTTTTTGATAAATACTATTTCACTCTATCACAAGAAAACTATTGGCTAGGGTATTAAAATGTTTGGAAAGTTATAGTGCTAAGGAGAGTGAATTATTCTGAATAAAGGAGAAGGTAAATTAATAGGCAAGAAGGAAATAAAGGCTACAAACTGAAGACCTAATAGTGAGTTTGAACTGAAAATTTGTATCTTTAACAATTTCTAAATCTGTGGATTCTGCTTTGCAGAAAGTGAGTACTCAGAGCTGCTGCCTGAAATTTTAAATGCCTGCATGTGTTGTCACACTAGGGAGTTTTCATCATCTTACCCCAAAGCAGGTGTCTGTAGTACATGAGGTGATTTGCACCTTGCAGCGCCCATTTCTGTTAGCTGAAGTGAAGCCTAAGGCTCCCCAGGTGATCACCTGGAAAGTATCACAGAGCTGTAAAAGTATTTAAGGTGAACTTCAGCCTACCTTTTTTCATTTATGAAGTGTCTAAAGTGGAGGTATCTTGATTTTTAGATAATCAAAGCACTCTTCTTAATGGAGTTTATGTGTATAAAGTAATCAGTTGTGAAAAGGACATTTACTTTTTCCATGAATCAAACTTCAGCCTGAAGTTAAGATATAGTTGAACATAGAGGGCTAGATCAAACATTGTGTAAGGTGAAAGGGATTGGCCCTCAAACTTTATTTGCTGCTTAGAAGTTGCACACTGTGTTCTGCCTCAATTGTTGCAGTTATTCTCTTCTTTTGCCTGGCTACCACTCGCTTATCATTCTTTCTGATATGACTCATGCAGAAGGACATTTCAAGTTAGACTGTTCTGTAATGTCTTTCCATGAAATGCTAGAACATCAGTGCTTGCTCCAGGAAAAGGTGAGTTAATATGTGTTTTTATGTGCCCTGATGGTTGCCTTGCTTAATCCACAGTAAAAAGGATGTCTTTATTGACACTGAGAGCTTTCCAGAAGTGTTCTTTCCACCGTTAGCGATATGTTGCTTAATAGAGGTAGCTTAAGCTTGACACACTGACTTTTGCATTGTTTGCATTGCATTGGTTGCTTACCTCTTTCTCTTAACTTTCCATGTCCAATTTAATTAGGTTGTGAATAATGGGATATATTATCAGATGGTATGGATTTACTAACTTCAGTGAAGTGTTGTGAGATGAACTAGCTAAAGATCTGGGCAGTAATTGATACATTCCTCGTGTTTCACTGTCGCTGTGCATTTTGGATGAAGATAACTGCCAGTGTATGTGATTGCAACTCTATTGCCAGAAGAGGTGTGTCTGTTTATGCCAGTGAGTTGCTTGACTGTTGGTATAAATATAATAGCATGGTAATTACTGGTTATAGATACAATAAAGATCAAACCATTTTCCATACGAATGCATTTATTATCCTGGAAGCATCTCTCTTGTGTCTTCCTGTGAAGAATGCTAACCAAAAGCAAGAGATTTCAGAGTTGGAAACCGGAATAAAAACATTATAATGCTTTATTTCTGCAAATAATTTGTATGTATTAGTTGCCAATGAGCTGTGAACAGTGGTGTCCTATTATGTGAATTAATCATGACTTGTTTTGGTCAAAAAAAACCCCAACCCACCACCCCAACAAAAAGAACCCTTTTATGATGACTGTAATGTCCATGCTTCCTAGTTGTATAGGAAAAATAGTATGGTTTCTCTTTTCTGATTAGATAATTTATAGAATAAACTGATCTAATAAATATGTGAATAAAAGGGAAAATTATAAATATTCCAACAATATCTAATTTTAAAATTTTCTTATGTATCTGACATTGAAGTTGTCCGATCTCTTAGAAAAGCAAATAAAATGTACCTATTGATAGAAATCCAACTGTTCACAAATGTTTTCAGATGAAAGTTGGCTTTTAACAGCAAATGATAAGCCAACATTTTCCTACTCTGTTCAGTTCGTGTTTCTCACTGAAAGGTGTATGCAGTATGACACAATTTGTTGTGACTCCCCGGCAAAATGTTGCAATACATATTGGTCAAGGTATGTAGTATTTCAGAGCTATGCATAATTTGTGATTGCAACAGTCCCAAATAGGATACAAGCAGTGGGAGCACATAAAATGTTCCCAGTGTTTCCATCTCATTCATAATTTTGACTCAGCAGTTCCAACTGATTATTAATAGTTTCTCCAGCAAGCCTGGATTGACTAAGTGAATTCACTGTAACGTTCTCAAGTGCTTTCATTAACCTTGGCCTATGCAAAAGTGACTTTCTAAATTGGATTCACTGCACTAATCTTGGTGCCTGTGCTATTGTGTGTTGCATCAAGTAACAAAATAAGCAAGAAACGAAGTGGTAAAAAAATATTATTTAAATAGAAAGTGAGGCAGAATTCATTAAAAAAAGAATATGCACCATGCTTATTATGGGATTTGCTAATGCTCACAAGTTTTTCCAGCTAAATGTAATGTATGCAAATGATTATTTATGAACAGTTATTATCAAAAATACTAATAACTTCAATACTAGTAATAATAGCGATCTGGACTAATTAACTGTTTGGAACTCAATTTTGTAATATTTGCAAGTTTTCTCAGTTTTGTGGGCACTAAATAAAATCAGTCCTATTGGCTAATGCAACACTGTTTTGTAGAATAGGATGCTGGGTTTGGGGACAAGATTTGAACCAGCTTAAGGAGGTGGCAGAGAAAGGTTCTGCTTGTGCCAACAAAATGGATAGAGGAATAAAGTCAGTATAAATGCATTCAGCATGTTTTCTCTGTTTGTCCAAAACCAATACGTTCTGGTGAAGTGCAAAAGGATTACCTGGAAGTTTTGTAGTGGAAATACTGTATTTTGATGATTCCAAATGGTTTGGGGGGATGAGATCGTTATGTTGGTTCTTTGCTTTTTGTCTGGCTGGAAAGAAAACAATTTTATGATCTACAGGCAGGATTTCTTTTTATTTCTTCCTGGCTGTGTGTGTGGGGGAAAAAAAAAAGCAATCTTTATGTGACTATAAACAGAAAGTAGAAGGCAAGTTGATGGGAGCACAGACAAGGGGATCTCCTAATTTTTACAATGATCTATTCAGAATGTTTTAAGGATGTCAATATTGTGTGTTGGTTTGAAGATTCTGTGCGACCTTGTTCTGTTTAGGCAGCGAGGTACTGTGCATGAGCCCTGTGTAAGATACAAAAGCAAATGTGAATGATAGCAGTGCAGATAATATGGCTTCTTATAAATAATAATTAATGCTAATTAATGTTGACTCTGTATGTTGTGGCTTGGATGAAACTCTGGCAGGAATTGGCAGACATGCTGATATGAAATCTCCACCCACAAAGATCTGCTGAAAGAGCAGTATCTGGTGTAAGGGGATCTGCCCTCGTAGGTGCAAAGAATACAAGGTATTTCTAATTACTCTTTCCACCACCCTCCCCCCCCCCCCCCCCCGCCCAGAGAAATCAGGCTTATAGCTTTAGTCTGTCTGCATGCATGGGTCTCTAGGAAATGCAGACGTGGAACAAATGCAAGATCAGATCATGTTCCTTATGTAAGCTTATAAACAGTGTTTCACTTCAACTGAAAATAGCATGTATAATGTAATGTTCTCCTATAATACTGTCCGCTTCGCAGATGACACATTTGCTCAGGATAAGCAATGCCCTTTCCTAAACAGGGCCGGGGGGTAGCTGAGCCGCGCTGCTGTGGCCGTACCAGAAGATGCAGGAATTCATGCGACACAAACTGGTGCTGATAGGGAGACTAACGCCTCTTCACAAGTCCTTGGTAAATCTGTATCTGTGTGTATGTCCGCACATGTGCATGCTATTTTTCCTCTGCCACTTCCCTCCCACTCCGAGCTGCCTTCCTTTCCACATTGCCCTCGAGCCAGGAGGTCAGTGCTACTACTTCTTTTTCACTGGTCGTGCTTTTCTTTCCATGTTTTCTCTAGCTGTTACATTCCCTCTTTTCAGTGGAGGGGCAGCAAGAACCATTTGGCTGATTTAATGTTTTTGTGGGAAGGAAAGGAGAAGGCTTAGAAAAATAGGATGCTGATTTTTTGCCTGCAGGCAAAATGTGTAGGGGGGACATTCTTTTTCTTGAGGGAGGAGATTTTTATTGCCAGGGAGGGAATTTCCCCTAACAGAACACTTTTACCTGAGTTCCCCTGAGACAAAGGAGTCAGGAGCCTGTGTGCTGTGGATGTTATGGAGGATCTGGGGCTGAATGACTAGCTTGCCTTCATAGGATGCTGATTTTTTGCCTGCAGGCAAAATGTGTAGGGGGGACATTCTTTTTCTTGAGGGAGGAGATTTTTATTGCCAGGGAGGGAATTTCCCCTAACAGAACACTTTTACCTGAGTTCCCCTGAGACAAAGGAGTCAGGAGCCTGTGTGCTGTGGATGTTATGGAGGATCTGGGGCTGAATGACTAGCTTGCCTTCATGAAACAATCCATGAGAGAGGTTGTGTGTGGCCTTGCAAACAAGGAGCAAGAGGAGAGGAGGAAGTACCTGGTTGTTCCTGCCTTGGCGAGAAGAGTTGCAGGGTCTCTGATCACTGTGTGTCCAGCAAACACCCTTGGTGAGAGCTGTGGGCCAGGCCATTTGCTAGAGAAGCTCTGACTCCACCAGCTGCCTTGCAGGGGGTATATGCTAGAGAAAGACTGGGCCTATAGAGCTGTGTTAGCTGACATTTCAAAGGTAAGATACTCTGTTTTCTTGTTTGTTCACTTCCCACTGGGGGATCAGTTATGTGTTGAGATGACTTGATATGCACTTCCTTAGCAAATGCGTTGATTCAGTGTTTAGAGGATCATGTTTCTTTGTGGTGCGAAGTTATTTATTACAATATTTGTGGTAGGCTGATGACGCTCTTGTGATGTTCAAAAAGAATAAGTTGTGTATTTTTTTTAAAGAATGTGTTAAGTCAGTTCTGTCAAAATAGAACCAACAAATACCAGTAATTGTTTAGACATTTGAAAAGGAATAATGCCCCACCATTTTTGTAAACCGTTGTAGGTAATGATTTGGCTGAATTTCTATGAAGGCCTTACATCTGGAGTTCTGAAGCTGAGAATAGAGTACTGTACTTGTATTGTATGAGCCTGAAATATGAAAAACTAGGATTTTTCACTGAATTTGTGTAGAGTAGGCTAACTATAATTGTTTATATGTCATCTGCTAAACTGTTTTGACTGGACTGAAACACTGGGATAGCAAACATAGACTACAACTTACTTAAACTGAGCAAGCTGGTAGGAAGGTGGGCAGCGATGAGGGAGATGGCACAGGTTCTGCCAGTTTAGTAGAAGGTAATTAGTGGAAATCCTCACAGACTCGCCTGGGAACGATCTTAACATTTTCATTAATGCCTTGGGTGTAGAAGGTTGGAACCAACTGATGAAATTCTCTGCTGACACATGATGAGGAGACATTGTCAAAGTAGAGATAACGTCCAGTTCTTCCCGTACAGTGAATGTGAGGGCAGGAATGATGGAAACAGACTAAAAGTTTAATAGCTGAGGGCTTCTGCCTTTAGTAGAAATTGTTGGTCCCTACAAGCCAATGCAGCATGGGGTGGGAAAGAACTAGGTGGAGAAAGACACGGATATCCTACTTTACTAGAGAGTAACTAGGAGCTTCTGGTGCAATCTGGGAAAAGCCAGATGGAAATAGACTGGTCATTAATGGGTTCCATTTGTAATTAGGGGGTTACTAAAACTGTGATTCTCTAATAACCTCCCAGATGGAGTACAAAAGAGCAGTGAACCTAACTGGAGCTTCAGGAACTGATGAACAGGGCTCCTGATGCAGGAGCTAGGGGTATCAGGAGATAGTCTGATGACTCAAGGCTGACCCAGACCTTGTTTCCAATGAAAGAGGTGTGTGTCGTTTATTTAGCCATACACTGCATATAGAAAGGGAAATTGTTGTAGGCATTGCTGATTAAAATTCTGAAATCCAATAAATTTAATATTGAATGATGATGAGGTACCATTTTATTCCTCTTAATTTTCATTAATTTCTCCATGTATGACATATTCCTGACTTTATGGAGCTCATTATTTGTAATTGGTCTTGTGTCAACAAGCAGTGAAGATCAGACTGTCTGCCATTAGTGACAGCTGGCTTAATTTAGTAATAGTACTTAGCAGTTATGTAGTGCTTCAAATTTTCAAATCCCTATTCAAATATTAGCTAATTAGTCATCACACCAATTGCTTTAAATATTATCAGGCCTTCTAGAGATGGGTAAATAGCTGTTGTTATCCATATTTCAGAGATAAGAAAATTGAGACACAGAGGGGCAAGTTACATCTCTGTGTATCTTTGAAATACCTATATATAAAGGCACCTATCATTTCAAGATCTAACAAGTCTATCAGCTCTAGCTATTGAGTGTCCACTGAAGACAGTGGAAGTCATTCTAGCAACTTCAAATGGGTCCTGTTGCTGCCTAATTGGTCTTTGCAGGGTAATCCAGCTTCCTAATATTACCTAGCTGGTATAGTGCCCTTTGAGATCAGCTGGTGAAAAGCACATCTGCCCTGGCAGTCAGCATCATTAGTGTTGCTGTAGGGGACACAAAGAAGCTCTCAGTAACTATGAAGTTTGCTCAGTCACTCAGTGAGTGAGTCCCAGAGGCGGGACTCTGGGATTCTTGAGTACTCTGTTTTCTAGAAAAGTTATTTAAGGGCCTGAAAATACTGATAATCCAATGATGAGGTTTTTCAGAAGTTCCTAGGTGTAAGCATCACCTGTTGATTTTGGAAGGAGTACCCAGTACTTTGACAGTCCCAACATGTATTTCTCAGTCTATTCAGGCATTCACATAACTTAAAACCTAGCCCTACACTTCAGTAGTATGCAGGAGTTAAAGCTCAGGAAAAGCTCAACAGAGATTTGTCTGAAAACTCCAAGTTCTCAGCAATATGCTTATGTTGCTTTATAAAATGTGAAGTTCTGTGGAGAAGAAAAAAGGAAAAGAAAGGAAATAGGTGTTGGCTTCAAGTGTAATGCTGAAGGATCCAAGAAATCCTTTATATATGAAGGGGCAGGCAGCTTTGTAATGTCACCTAAATGTGACATACCTAGTCAAAGTTTGAACAGTTATGTGCAGTCTTATGCTTCAGCTGTGTTTCTTGGAAGATGGAAATAACCCTTCACAGATTCAAGAATGTACTGTCATGTGTATTAACTCAGAGTTTTCATTCCTTGAGTGTTCACTATGCTTTGCATAAGAACTATTTGTTTCTGCAAATGTTCCTGCACTTAAACTTGTTGGGATTTGTGACAGAGAACATAAAAAAAGTGAAAGAGCATATGGAAGATGGGCTTTTATCAAAATATATGAATGAATAATCAGGGTTTCATTTCTTTTTTTTCTTTTCATGTTAATGTGTGCTTCATCCTGTTAGTCAATAGTGCAGTATATCCCAAGCTTTGAAAGATGAGCTTAGATGTGGGAAAGCAGCAGACAGTGTTTTCCTCACTGTCCTGCCACATGCTGCTAAATACATGCTTCTTTTGCCTGCCTTCCCAGCCAGGAATATTGTGGTATTTGGGTAACAAATATCACGGTAACAAGAACATACGGGATAATCTTCTCACTGGGTCAAAGACCTATGCTGTGCTCACAAATAAAGCTTTTCATGTTTGTTACTTGTTACTCAACAGCAATCACGAAATGACTGACACTGTAAGATGGACCTCTCCTTAGGCTTATGTCTGTAAAGAAAAAAATAAAAATGATGCCAGAGACATGTTCCTCCACATACTTCCAGATGTCAGAAGTTATTGGGGCATTGCAGTCGAACCAGTACGTTTACAGCAGACCAAAGAGGTGAAATGAGCCAGAGGGATGAAGGCTGCGAAACCAAACTCCTATCTGCTGGCATGTTAGCGGTACATGTTGTCAGGCTTTAGACTCAGCAGTGTGTGATAGATACTAATGCAATAATAAATGGCAGTTGTTGCATCCAATCTCTGTTTTCAGCTACCCTTGAGCATCTGAGGGGTTGTTAATTTCTGACCATGTGCATCTTGTTATGGATCTATAGCTCTGATTAGTTACACCTTCCAAGAATGAAATATGAACTGGATCCAGGATCTGTATGGCCACTGGCAGGAGCAGAGGGAAGCCTGGGTCTCTTCATCAGAGTAGCTTCTGACTCTCCAGAGAAGCTGCTTTCCCCCTCTCCCTTCTGGCTATGATGTTCCTGATGCTTGGTTGGTGTTCAGGAGGGGACTGTGCAGTGGAAATCCAGGATGACAGGTGTTTTTCTTTGTGTCCGATAGAAGAGCGGCAGCTATGGTCTGGCCGTGTGGGCAGTTTTGCTGGCTGCTCTACCACTTCCATCCCTATTCTCCGTGTCCTAAGCCCTGGAGGGGTCCAGGGTGGTCTGTCTTCATCCTTCTAGGTTTACTCAATGCCAGATACCTTCATATTTTCTCCTCAAAACTGATGTCCATGTAAACATATTTTTCTGAATGGCTTGGGAATAAATCAGATCAAGGTTTCATTCTCTCACTCCTTCATTTTGCTTTTTTAGCCATGTGAGATTTGCCTTTCCTCCTTATGTGTTCTATCTATTAGCAGTATTGTTGCTTTTTTTGCTTAAAGGGCATGTAGAAGGAGATTCCTCTTCTGTCACCCAGAGACAATATATGTTTTATTCCACAACCTTTTTTCCACAGTTCCCCTTCCCTCTTGTGTTCCTGTGCCTGTGATAAAAGATTAGTCCAGACAGAACACCAGAAAGTAATTGTAGTGGAGAGACTATTTTTAATCTGGCAATGTGGTGGACCATGGGTGATCTAAGGGAAAAGCATGGTTTTTTCCCTTACAAGGCTAGGGCACAAGAGTTTGTTTCTTAATTTTACTTCTTAGTTCTTCTGCTTCTTGGTCTGAGCACATAATTTAACTGTGTGTACAGTTATACAACATGCAACCTGAGGATAATGGTAAGGGTTCACATGTTTCATAAGGCTTAGAATGAAAGTGGAGTAGATGGCTCCTTTTCCAAATGAAAAGGAGGTCCCAATCATCTGATCTTTCTAATGGCCAATTTCATGCCATTAAAAAAGAATTGAAATAAGGTTTTCATTTGTACTATGAGACCAAAGTCACGTCATGAATTGTAGGGAGATGTGTGAAATTCAGGTAGAACTCCTGTCCTGGAAAATTGTGAAGTTGGCAGAATTGGTTTTAAAAAAATATTGGCTATTATTCCAAATTGAGCAAAATGTATCCATGTGTAAATGGATAATAATTTCTAGGTTTGCTTGAAATGAAGCTTGCTAAGGGCAGTCTCAGGCTGTCTTCTGTAGTCAAGCAAATTTCTTATTAAGAAAATGAATAGGACTTTATTGAAATTATTGGATTGGAGTCATTGGTTCTTTCTTTTCTGGTAGTCCTTCAATTCCTCTCCCCACAGTGCCTGAAGCCATACTTAGGCTTCATGAATCTACATATGCAGAGAGAGAAATCAGATTATTGTGCTAAAGATCACTATCTCCCTAGAATACAGAAAAAAAATCATATACACATGCTCTGAGATGCATGCACATAAAGAAAGAAAAGATGACAGCCTACTGTAAATTAGTGTAGCTTAATTGAAATCAATCAAACTGCTAATTTGATTTAGTCAAACTGTACACCAGCAGCTGAGATTTTGGCCCTTACTGCTTTAATTTCGTACTAATCTGTTTATAGCTTTCAAATATATGGAGCCAGTTGATTGCTAAACTGTTTATTGGGTGTGGTTCCAGGATTACAACAGTAATTATTTTACTGAAGCCCTTTATTTTCAAAAATGCATGTTTCAGATTTACATAATAGGACTAGACAATGACTAAGGGGCAAATTATACCAAGATTATTGCGTGCACTTACGCATGTGTTATGTTTTTATGACTCAGAATGGAGCTTGTTTGTGTTCCACGTTTGGACAGAGGTGTCTTTGGGGGGAAAAAAAAAACATTGTAGAGCACAAGAATTACAAAAGAGTCTCGGCCTGTGGGATTCTGTGCCAAGATGCGATGCTAGACGATAAAATATTACTTAAGTGTGAAGGTGGGGGACTCGGTTATGAAATGCCAAACGGTTTTCCACAGCTCTGATCCCTCAATCTGGTGTTTATTCCATCTTCAGAGCTGAGGGCTTCAACACACATCCTGACTGAGAAACCTCTCCTCTTTGCTACCCGATTCCAGGTGCTGGCACAGGAGCGTTCAGAATTCAGAATGGTATTTTGGGTGGTGTTTGCCTGGAATTACCCTCTCTCAGTGCCTTTCCCCCTGCCAAAGGATGATGTTGATAAGGACAGTGGCACGGTGCTTTGAACAAGCTTTGAAATATTGTTTTTCCTCCTTTTGCTTTGGTGTGCTTCACAGAATAGTTTGCATCCATTTGATACGCAGGAAGGCTGCCAGCAATCTTCTCTCTGCAGAACCACCGCAGTGAGAAGAGCTTCAGTTCAGCAGCGTTGCCTGCATTGGGACTGACAGAGCTCTCTGCTCCTCTCTGCATGGTGATCAGCCTTAGTCCTCCCCTTTCCTGTGGAGCCGTGTCCATCAGCGAGCCAGTTACTACTAGACCTGATGGATGCTGATGGTGGTGAGGATGCTTTCATGTCGGTTGGATACTTGAATGAACCTGTTCAGCCTGGTGGTTGGTAGGATCTATAGTCTGAAAGGTGAAAGGCTTTAGACGCTTATCTCTTGAGCTGTACAGCCTCCCTCCTGGCTTCTTGGTGTTTACAAGAATTAATGAAACAGATCATCATCTGCTTGTTGTCATCAAGTGTGCAAAATGGTTGTTGGAGAGTTCAGGACTGCAAGCTTTGCTTTCTTGCAGCCAGAAAAGAAATTAATGAAAACATTGCTCCAATAATCCCCAGCCCTGACCTCTTCAATGCATCCTCAAAACTACAAGCATATAAATAATTATCTAGGTTTTGTAAACAAAACTAAATAGAAAGATACAACCCACTTTGGTATCACCAACTTTGACAGCACCTCTTTAAAAAAAAAAGTGTCTGTGAAGCAACTTACAGTAACTCTTACAAGTTTGTAAAATGACCTCAATCTTCATAACTGCTTGTTAAAGGATTTTCTAAAAAGAGCAGCAACACCTGGAGACTCATTTATCACTGTCTCTGCCTACTGGCGATCCCACCTACACACTGAAGAATGACTGCTAACATAATATTTATGCAATAAACCAGCTGAAATATGTAAAAAGAAAAGCCTTCTGTAGGGATGGTAGAGATTAAAGAAGTATTTGAAGTCACTGGTGGGTTTGTTTTTTTTTTTTCTGCTTGATAAACAGGGAGGATTCTTTTGGTTTCATTGCAGTTCTCTGGAAGAGAACATTTTTTTAGTATCCGTTCTGACACAGGAAGGCCACCTAAGATCAAGCGGGTATTCATATTTTGGAAAAGGTTCTTTTTTCCTTGTCTTCGTACTTGTAAGCTGTACTGTAGTCTTCTGCAACTCACATTTATGGAACAGGGCTATTCTGAAAATCTCTTGAAGGTATTTTCTGCCTCTAGAGCCACTTTAATGTCCAAAGGCATCCACCTTGCAAAGACCAGCATGGTAATTCCTAGAGACCTTAAACTTCTCATCTAACTGAAAAATGATGCAAAGACTCAGGTGATTCAAGTGTCCAGTAATAGAGGTGCAAAGCTTATAGAGGAATCAAAGCCACAGACAGAACTGGAGCCCTGGAGGTGCATTGGTAAACATAGGCTCAGCCTAAAACCTACAGAGTTGAGTGGAATGACCTTGTGATAACTTCAGTCAGTCCAGTAGCTTTGGCCATGAGTGACAATCGGGTCTGTAAAACAGTGCTGACTTTCTGCTTGTAAATGTAAGGGCTTTCTCCCTAGGTTTCAGTCTTTCCTGTGCGGTGGCCCTGTATGTTGGAATTCAGGAATGGCCATGAAAGCCAAATTTTATCTGAGATCTTCAGGTCATCAGTCCATGGGGTTCTTAAACAATAAAAGTCCATTAGTGGTAATACAAATACACACCTGCTATGTTGGTCAGTATAAACAAAGAGGACTATCACTTCAGATCATGTTGGTCAGTCTAAATTATGTTGGTCAGTCTAAATGAAAAGAATTATCTTTTCAGATCTAGGAAGCTTGGCACCACTGGACTATCACTTGAAAACCATGCATGATATTTCTGTTGGGTCATATGTTCACATACAGTACAAGCAAATTGTACAAAGGAGGTGCAATTTGTATATAGATGGTCAGAAAAAAATAACTGTTGGACCAAAGGGAGTATAGCCACCAAAGATGAGCTGAGACACAGTCCCCATGGTTTTAAAGGAGCGTTAGTGACTGACCAGAGAGCAGCTGTGCAAGAATTTTGTAGTTAGGAGGAACACATGCTGAATGGGATGATCTGTCTTCTGTCTGTATCCTCTCCCTGTCCACCAGTTTTACTTAAAACAAAAACAAAACAAAAAGCCAACAACAAAACACCTAAACCAAAGCACAATAACAAACCAAACCAAGCAAAAACCTCCTAGGGCACACAGAAGTAATATGTTAGAGCTTTCCAATACCACTGCATCAAGGTTTTGACCAGGGATAGTTTGCCCTTTAGTTGTGTTACTTCAGTAGTGTCTGTTAGTGAAGAACATCAGCAAATCAGCAGTTCATATGAGTAAGTAGCTGGGAAATACTTTTTCAGGGGAAAAAAAAAAAAGCCTTGCAGGTTGTAGTGGATCACAAGTGTGAACATGAGTTGGGAATGCTGTTAAAAAAAAAAAAATGACAACCTGGGACATACAAACAGGAATATAGCTGACAAGACAGATGAAGTAATCGTCCTTCACTCAGTGCTGATAAGGCATCAGCTGGAGCACTGGATCTGATTTTTGGGTTGTACCTTTCTAATAGCATGTGAGCTCATTGGAGGGAATCCAAAGTGAACAAGGGAATGATCAGAAGTTTGGAAAACCTAATGGTAAGGAGAGATTGAATGAATTGGGATTTTTGGCCCGAAGATTGGAGAATTTAAAAGGGAGAGTTTAAGGGTACTCAAATATGCAAAAAGCTCAGCCAAAGAGGGAACTGATCAGAATATAGCTGTATATAGTATAATCCTATGCTGTTATTCTTCATATCAGACTAACTGACTCTAATATGTTAGAAAGTAGGGTGGATATTCAGGAATAATTTGTAGCGATAAGAATAATGATTACCTGGAGAAGTAGTAGAGTTTTGGTGAGTGGAAATCCTTTAGAAAAGGTGGGTAAAAATCTTTGAAGAATGGTGTAGGAGCAGATGTTTTTGCCTTGGATCACCATAATGAATAAGGTTATTGGGTTCCTGTGGAAGGGGAAACAGCAAATAAAAGACTGCAAAAGGCTCGTGATGATTTGTGCAAATTTTATTGTGCAATTCTAACACAGTACCATGTACATAGATAGCTTCATCATCATGCAGCGTGATGGCAATCCACACAGACCTATCTCACTAGTATACTTGGCTGTCTGTATGGGCTGCCTGAAGAGAAGTATCCCAGGGTGGTACCTGCCAGCACAGATGATGTGGTATGGGTTAATCTCAGAATGTTTTGTCTAGAGCATCTCCAAGTGGTATCACTAGTGGGATTTTCTTCTTCCTTGTAACAAATTAGATAAGAGTTTAATTGAAACTGGTATAGAAGAGGTTGACTAGGTATTGACTATATGTTGTGCATAAGATGCTACTTGTAGAAGCAACTAGGAACTTGTGTTGAGTACATAGAAGCCATCATTTCAATATTTAATGTCAGTAAATAAGGCAAAAGCAGAATCTGAAACTAAGCAACCTTCTTGGCAGTTGGGATTTAGTTAAGACTGCTCTTTGGAAACATATGGTCACATTTTTTGCTTTACAAAAGGCAAGAAGAGGAGGAAGATGATGATAAGTTAGGTTTTGATTAAAACAGATGCTGAGTTGGCTTTCTCTGAAAACTCTATTTCACAAAAAAAAACCCAAACCCAAACCAAACAACCCATAAATCTGAGAGTTTTGGTTTTCAGGTAATAACACCAAGTTGACTGAACACCAAAAATGTTATTTCAGGACTGTATTGTGAGTCCTTGGGGAATACAAGGCAGGTACCCCATGTGCCTTACTATACATAGAAGCTGAGGTTTCTGGCCAGACTTTGCTCTCCTGTGGTGAATTACTGTATCTCAACAGGAAGCGAGACCATCAGGTGTTACAAGAGAAGGGAGCCTGGGCAGCCAGTCTGATAGAAGAAGATGCGTATATGTACCAGGAAGTATAACCATGAAGGTCTATGGTAATACGTAAAAATCTTCAGTATTCATGAACGAGTGAGAAGATTTTTTGAAAGATGTTATTTTCTGTAAGGGGAAACAATTATCTGGGTAGCTCTACTTGGGAAGAAAAAGTGCAGATGTCATGGCTGGCTTGTAGGTCAAAAGGCTGCTCCTGCATCTCTGACCAACTCTAGTTTTCTTTTGGAGACAGTAAAATGTGCACAGTACTGCACAACAGCTGTGAACTGTTCCGTTTATCTTGAAAAGTATGGAGAGATGAGTGAGCAGTTTGATTTTTTTTTTTAAAGTTTTAAAATTGTTCTCTTCCATGTACAGTGAAAAATGACTGGATAACATCTTTAGATCTCTACTTTGCTGTACTGATGGAATGCATTTGCCTAGCTAGCAGAAAATATCAGGTGGGTCACACCTATTACATGGGATCCTGTGGTGGGTTGGCCACCAATTGGCTTTGTGGGGAAGAGAGAAAGTCTTCGTGCTGTGCAAGCACTGTTCAGCAACAGCCAAGATGCTGGTGTTTTATCAACACTCTTAGCCACAGATGCAGTAGCACAGCCTCACATGGGCTGCTGTGAAGGAAGTTAACTCCACCACAGCCAGACCCTGTACAGATCCTAAGAATCCTAGTGCGATGGCTACATAGTTCCTTGTAGCGTTTGTCTGTTTCAGTTGATTGATATCAAACTTCTATGTTTAAGTTTCTCTCTCTCTTTTTTGAGATGTAGGCAGAGGTCTTGAATATGTGCTAAAAATCTACTCTGAATTTCAGGTACAAAATGCATTTGCAGGAAGCTGTAAATGTGATGAAATGACAGAGATGACAAAATTGCTGCAAGACTTGCCCTTTAAATAAACAATTGGGAAATGCCAGATATTGAAATGCTCTTAATTTCTTTAGGGATTATCATAGCTTTTTTAAAGTCGTTTGGTACTGTGTGGAAAAAAACCCCTAGTGAAACAGTTCATCTTGCTATTCCCATCATGCAAAAGGAGAAAGGAACTTAGTTTTAACCTTGGTATCTCTAGCAACACTGGTGGCTTTTCAAATTACTTGTGATCTGAAAATGCTGAGACAACTGTCCCAAAGGAAAAAAATAAGTATTCCAGGAAGGTACTGCATATGTGTTTCCATTCCTATAGCAGAATGGAGGTGCACTCAGCCTTGAACACCAGCAATATCATGATGTTATTGTCTGTAATTAAGTGACTGTGGAGTTAAATGTAAGAATTTACTATTTTGTTACTGTTTTGATCTCTCTGGACCAACTTCACTACTGGTCTGAGATTAACCAATTGATCATATTGTTCCAAAAATCAGCAGAAACAACCATCTTTTACCCAAAAAGCAGGTCCAGATAAACATCGGTGTTTTAAATGTTACCTTTCAATTCTTTTCCTAACCTTTCTGTGGAGGTACAGCATGTATTTTAGCTTTTTTCTAGGGTTTTTGAAAATCAAATACAAAATAGGACAACTTTCAGTAAAATCTGAGACCTACACATAAAGGGTGTGTGTGTGTGTGTGTGAAGGTTGACTGATGCTTAAGGACTTTAGAGCCTCAGGTTTGGTTCTCTGCTCTGCCACATGCTTTACCTGTGAGCTTTGTTAGGGAACTGAATTTCCCTGTGCCTCCATGCTCCAACTGTAGATGGGATAATAGTTTTTCCTTCACTCACAATCATTACCCCAATGTTTCATGGGGTGCTGACTAGCAAATTCCACTTGTCCCCCTGAAACTACCACATTGCATGTAGATATCTAAAGAGTGGAAAGACTTGAAGACTACTCATCCATGTGACAAAATGGGATCCTTCTTTTAGAGCAATTTCAGCTTGATAATTGGCCTTCTTTTTATTGCGTGATTTACAATTTGCAGCAATAACAATGGGTATTCTCAGGCCATTATTTCTGATGGGAGTTTAAATGGGGTTATAATTTTAATCTCATAATGAAGTGATGACAGGTACACACAAACATATAGTAACACATTAAAAATTCCCACAAAATTGTAAGTCAAGTGTCATCTAGAAGAGTCCGGGAGACTGAGCTACCATGTTATTACAGAGAGACCTGGTAATGACACAGGCAATTAAGACTGACTAACTTTTTTTCATTATATGACTTTTGTTGCAATTGCTGATAACCTTGCCAAAGCTCAAACCACTTGGGCTTGGATATTCCATGCCAGCTATTTGGCTAAAGTAGATATTTTTGAGGAACATTTAGTCAAAAATGGTTCAACTATTTCTGAGAACGAATTAAGGAGGAAAATATACTGGTTTTTTCATGCAGTACTGTACTTTTGAGCAAATGATTCAATCTTAACTTGGGAAGCTGACCTGATCCGAGAGGTATGCCTTATACTGACCTTGTGAAAAGACCTGGTAGAAGAATAGGGACAAAGACAACCTGCTGTTGTCTGCAGCTGGTGAGGCCGCACCTTGAGTACTGTGTTCAGTTTTGGGCCCCTCACTACAAGAAAGACATTGAGGTCCTGGAGTGTGTCCAGAGAAGGGCCACAAAACTGGTGAAAGGTCTGGAGAATGTCTTATGAGGAGCGACTGAGGGAACTGGGCTTGTTTAGCCTTGAGAAGAGGAGGCTGAGAGGAGACCTGATCACTGCCTACAGCTACCTGGGTGACAGGTGATGGGTGACAGCCAGCACAG
>NW_010265073.1:43209-57150 GCF_000690775.1 Eurypyga helias | reverse complement strand
TTAAGGTCCCTTCCAACTCTAACCACTTTGTCATTCTATGATTCTTTTCTAGTGTTGTTGCTTTCCATATATTTAACAAACAGAGCTAGAGAGAAGGAAAACTGAGACACAACTTCCCTTGACAACCTGTGTAAGCCTTTTATTTCCTCTACAATCTTCTACAATATCTGTTAATATTAATAATGCCATGGCCTGTTGCAGTGGAATACCTTGCCTTTCACCTTCCTCCTTTCAACTTTATTGACTTTCTTCAGAGCTTTGATACAGAACAATAGGAATCGGCCCAGGTATGAACTGACTGTTCAGCAGAGTCCTTCAGGAAGCTGCAGGTTCCGTGTGCTGTGGTGGAGCTTGTCTCAGTGGGTCAGCTGTAGAGACCCGTTCTGGTTTTAGAGGAGAAGAACATATTTGAATAGGCCTGGGACACTTTGCAACGCAATTCACAGCAGCAAACATGAGGACGTGGTGTGGTCTGACTGACGATTCATTAGTACCTCTGATGTTTTAGTCCTGATAACTGTATGTGTTTCTTCAGGTTGTGTTCATAATCTTGCAGGTTGATCAGGAAGAGTTTCATTTTGGTTTTTAATATCTTCTCTCACAAACAACAGTCCATTTTCTACATAAGGTGTCTAATCACAGTAATATAATATCCTGTATTTACACAGAAAAGTTCATCACAAAGTATTTTACAGCATGGCACTGACATGGGACTAAGATTAGAAGAGGAGCAGTTCATACTGTTTAGGAAGCAGGCTCTGCTCTCAGCCTCGGTATTAGTAAAGCATATAGGGTGGAAGCATAATATTTTCTCTGAATCCAAGTAATTTTGCTATTAGTTGGAAAATACATTGGTATAAGCTGTGCTCTAACTCTAGGAAAAGTGTTTGAACTGTAAAAAGCAATCTGATAGAGGTTGTCAGTCCTCTTGCCTATCCCATTCTCTGTTCATAGACACTGGCTACCAAAAAAGAGTCTTATTGGAAAATTAGGGTGATGCAAAGGTCCTCAGCAAGTACATGCTGGCCTTTGGAGTGCTCTGCCAAAGGATGGTAGAGGGGCCTGGACTAGTCTAAGGTTTGGCTCCAGGGCACGAGAGTAGCATCAGAAACTTTGCCAGCCAGAATAAGGAGGAGGATCTGGATACCAGTAACTAGAAGGACAGCCGGGCAGGCAGCAGAAAGCAAATCATCACGTATAAGTCAATCCATTTTCTGCAAATCTGTGAAATTAGTTCCTACTGAACTAATTACCTTGATTTGTTTTGTGGATTAAACGGTTTTCCAAGTGGTTGTTCACAAGGAAACGGTAACTTTGTGATTCATTCTGACACATCAGCACTGAGTTTTCTGTCTTTATTGTGTGTTTCAGATGGAAAGGATCAAACAAATTTAACCTGGGAACGAACCAATCCTGCACTGCAGACCATACGAGTGAGGAACACTGCCTTGAAAGATACCTTACTTGATGCTGCTTTATCCAGCGCCACTGGTGAGACTCTGAGCAATATCTCCAATCTGTAGAAAGGACAAAAGAAAACTCCACTAGGAAATGAATTATTGACAACATTGGTTTTCAGAAATCCAGTGAAGGAGGTAGTGAGCATTCTTCTCCTTCTGTCTCTTTAAAGACTGACTTTAAACCCAAGTGCTGTTGTTTGTATATGTGTGGGGCCAAACTTAACTCTGAACTTATGAAAATCCTGTACTTGGTTCAGGTTCATTTAAGTGACACGGTAATAAAAGCCTCTGAACAGCACACATGCTACTGAAGAAGCACAGGCCACACGTGCCCTCCTAATTCACGACGTCACCTCACCAGTCTGGAGGAGCCGACAGGCAAGCACACGAGTGCTTGGTGTCCACAGCCCCTAACATAGTGAAATATTGACTTCTGCTTGTTAAGAGAAATTATAAACCCACTCATTGGTTTGATGAAGAAGCAGTAGTTCCGTGAGCTCTCATTCCTGCAACTCACTTGAAAATCACCAGAGATGATGTAACAGAGTTGCTAATAGCCAGGCCCTGATGGTTCAGAATGGAAGGAGGACAGGTAGCAATCCCAGAGGTGGGAAGATCGGTGTGTATTACAGCTGCTTAGCTTCCTCTGTCTTCAGAGCACTTTTAAAGTATTCATGACATGACTGCAAACCACAGAGCTATTTACTCACCTTACTGACTGAGAGAACATATGACTTGCTCAAGGCCGCTGAAGGCATCGCTGCCTGCAATGTGATCAGGATCAGGTTGTTTCTGGCTCTCAAGCCTCACTCACATCCCTCAGGGAAAGCCATGGGTTCGATTAGTGCTGACTGCTGATGCACAGTTGCCATTGGCCCGAGAGGCTGGTCCTGTCCTCTGCAGTCCCAGGGAATTCCCACCCCGAGCCACCTCTTGAAAAGCAGAGTAACCTGGACAGCGGTACAGGAGGTGTGGAGTACAGCCGGAGTGGCTGTGAGTCACCCAGTAAGGAGATCAGACGCACTGGGACTGCCTGCGGCAGTGAAGCAAGCGGGTTGACATCCGCTGTTTGCTAGGCAGTCTTGGGGGGACGAGAGAGACCCTAGGGAGCACAAGGTCCCTGTTTAAAGATACTGCACACCCTTACAGCGGCAGTGCCAGGGAACCCGATAAGATGCGGAAGCTGCCGATGGCGTGTCACTCCCAACCACCACACAGGATGGTGGTGTAAGGGCTACTCTACTCACATTCCAGCTTTGGTCTCCCTTTACTGAGGAAGTTTCCACCATAACAAGGAAGCTACTCCATTTCAGTAAGCTACTTTTAAAAGCTAATACGTTCCACCTTGGGGAAGAGCAATTCTCCAGCTTCAGTGCTACTGGTTTTGTGCTTTGCAGAGACCTTTGTAAAACTTAATTTTAACTAAAGTTTAGGTTTTCTTCTTGACAGTGCTGCATCCCTGGCCGTTCAGTTTTTTTGCTGAACTTGCCTGTAGCCATTTTATCTGGGTGTCTTGTAAATATTTGGTAGAGCACTCAGACGCAGAAGTGTGTTTTGCCATGTCACATGCCTGGTTCCAAGACCTTTCAGAAGCACAAAAGGCTGAAGGCAGGGAAAATTCCACTACGATGCATTCGAGTCTCCAGGGAGCAACTGGAGACTAAAACTAAAACTGTAGACTAAAATTTCTCATTGCTGCCTCTCTTTTTCTTAAAAAAAAAAAAACATGGAAGGATAGAGAGGGGAAGCTGGAGGGTGTTTTTTTAAATTATTATAAACACCAAAATGCAAGCACTATCTCACTCATTCTTTCATATTGCAGGACCATTTGTGACTGGGGGGGAGGTAAGCTTTGTAATGCTCTCTGTGCTACCTGGGAAATTTCCATCCAAGTTCTAAAATATTTTACAAACATTTAAAGCTTAATCCCTTTCTTCTCAGCCCCATGAAGTGAGTACTAACTACAGTTTAAAGACAGGGCTAAAAGTTTAAACAGACTAAAAAAGTTGTGCCTTACCTGGCAGCAGGGCAAGAGGACTTGGGTCTTTGAGTCCCACCTTTCTACCTTACACTACAGACAACACACATTCCCCCCCTCCTCCCCCTTTTCCAGGCTTGCTGTACTTCCCTTGCTGGGATATAGTGAAAACAGGCTGGCATCACAGCTTCAGATAACCTTGATTTTTCACCCTTGGAGGGATTGGCAGGGGGAAGTGGGGGAGCAAGTCACTGCTTGGTCTGCCTTGGGCATGTTCTTGCCTCTACTGCTGCCAGTTGTGCTATTGGGATATCAAATATCAAACATTTTTGTATGTGCTTCTATGTAATATCCAGGCAGGATGGTGGTAAAAATGCCATAATCACGGAGAGAATTTGGCTGACAAATGGGACAGACGAGCCAGTAAGTCACTCCTGTATTGAATGCATGTAATTTCATTATCCTTCTGTATGTAACTTGCATTTCTTACTGTTTCTTATTATCAGAATAAACTACTGCTCAAGCCATCTCTTTCACCTCTTCCAAAGAGAGGGATAATCCATCAGCCAGTTCCTCTCCAGCTGTATGAGTCAGGTTTTTACCAGGGGGATTAGCAGCCAGTTACAGAGAGTTGTTCCCAACAGGGCTGAGCAAAAAGCAGTGTGCCCATGAGTCATGAAGTGAAAGAGAAGGAAACAAATCTAGAGATTTAAAGGTTTTGAATTCTTTCTCTTCCGTTAGCTTCCCTTGTCCACACCAATCAATAACCAGATGTGCAAAGGCTGGAAATGCATTGAAGGTGGCTGGCGTAAGCAGGACCGAGAGCTTCTCCCACTGTGCAAACAAACCTGCAGTCAGTCAGCCCCCAAAATCAGATGGGTGTGTACCAGCTATTCCAGCCCTTCCAGGTGAGAGATGGTGGAAGAAAAATCAGATCACAGTGTAGCAGGGTCCTCCCGTCTCTCCTGTGACCCTGTGGTGAACCCCGGTCTCTTCACGCTGTTACCTTCTGTGACAAGGCCCCAGCGCTGGTCCTTGGGCACGCTTCCTCTGCAGCAGCCTTCCCTGGGGTACACTTCCTCTGTGGCACCCTTCCCTGCGGAGGATCCAGGCTCACTGAAATGCTGCGCACAGTGCTCGTTTCATTCCTCGCTGAAAGGCAGCCAGGCCTGAGGTGGAACGTGGCAAGCGCTCCGCCACGCCTGGAACTCCAGCAGCTGCTGAAAACAAACGGGGAAGAAAGCAGTGTACAAACGGAGGGGAATTTTCACATAGGCAGGATGTAATTAGCAGGGCTGGAATTTGGCCAGCATGCTGGGGTTAAAACACTGGCTTGCAGGTACACACTGGGATCTTTCATAATTCAAATGCTCAGGATCTCCCATTTCCCTCTTACCTGGAAGACGTCAGAAGACCGTTCCCTATTTAATGTTCCTGGGCAGCTGTCAGACATCTGACACAAAGGAAAAAGTGTCTAATGGTGCTGCACCTGCGGTGCTTCTCCACCAGCAACTGCCCACTGCAAACAGCAGCCGAAAGGATCACATCCTGGCAGGGCTGTGGCTGCATCCCAGCTGCCTCCATGCCTTGGGCTGCGCTTCGCCCTGAACTCTCGTTACTCAGGCTTCAGGCCCCAAATTCCCACCAAACTGAAAGAAGAGATGATAAAATCAGTGCAGCCCCTCACACATAAAACACATGAGGAAGAATGTTACCATTAGGTGCTGCTTCAACCTTATTCCCTGCCACTTGAAATAGTACCAAATCGGTGTCGGACAACAGAGAATTGGATAAAGCGCTTTTCCCCGGCGCAGATGAATGAGTTTTTCCAACTGGTCTTGCCGGTAACACAGAGCATTAAGAGCTCCTGCCTCCTCCTTCCTTCCAGCAGAGAAATCACGTTCAAAGCAGCAAAACATTTTTTTTTTTCCCCTTCATGATCTCACTTTCCGTAGAAGCAATCTTTGTGTTTACTACGAGGATCTTGAATGTCCACAAAAGGTCAGGGAAGTCATTCATGAACATCACGTGTGGAAAGTCTGCACGATGTTTCTACCACGATGTGGCCCACGGTCTGAAATATAAATAATTGCAAACCTTTAACCCCTCGTCCGTCAGACCTGCGGGCCGCCTACAGTTCACAGAGCTGACTTCCTCCCTGCGGTCAGCACGTGCAAGCAAAACAAGGGGTGTTTCTGCCAGCCAAGAACACATCATCTCTGCACCAGTAAGCCATAAAAAAGGGACACCCCTCTATGCCTGTGAGGGCTCCCCGCATCGCCTTTTGCTTTGGTTGGGTTTTTTGTATGCCCCTGCTGCCGTGCAAGTCCCCCTCTTCATACAACCACCGGCCAAGCTTGCCGAGAGCACCTCAGCCAGTGGGATAACCAACCCACAGACGGGCCCGGGTGGCAAAGTGAGCTGGAGAGAGTGAAGTACGGGCAGCTGCAGGCAACAGGAAATCCAGCACTAATAAATAAAACGCCTTATAGCCAGAAAGAGGAAATAAACAGCAGCAGCACAAACTGAGAGGACAGAAGAGAGGAACACAGCATAACTGTGAGGCGGGAATCACTGCACTACAGTGAGCTCGTTTTTGCAGAACGTTGTCCCGGTTTGTTATGTGTCCAGACTTTTTGGGGGGGGGGGGAGTGGGAGGACTGCTCAAAGAGAGGGTCTCTATCAGAAGTTGTCAACAACCACTGTAATTAAGGAAGCAGCCAGAGCACACACAACCTGAGCTGCCGCCAAAGTGAAATGAAAGCATGTTTTGTTCGCAGCCGTAGCCCCGAAGGATAATGAAAGATGGTTCTACCATGCCAAACGAGGAGCTGTAGGGACGCCGTTTCTAGAGGGCGAATGCCCTGCTCCCGTCTTTCCAAAATTACACGCCGTGGGGAGGCAGCAAGTTACTCGTCCTACGTGGGCTTTCGAAGCGCGTGCCCACCCACCCCCCCCGTGGGACTGCAGGGCTGCTTGGGGAGGCCAGGAGCATGCAGGTGAGCTCCCAGCCACCACGGTAACAACGGAGCTGGCACTGCCCGAGCTCTGTCCACAGCTCACAGGCTGTTCTGGCGCTGCTTGGTCCAGGCTGACGAATCAGGGGGGTAAATGCAACCCTTCATTTACCCCCCTGGCACTCAGCGGTGGGTGCGCCACAGCCCCGTGGCATTGCCACCAGTGGGAGCTGCGCCTGCAGAAGCCCTGCGCCCCGTGCTCCTCCCGGGGCAGCTGGATTTAGGAACCGGTGCCTTGGCAAGGAGCTTCGAGCACGGCGTGCCGAAACAGTACTGCGAGGCTCTCTTCCACCAGTGGCTGCGGAAACTCGTGTGCAGGTTCAGCGAGGGAAGAGAAGCCATTCACAAATCGCACGCGTATTTCTGAATTCATTCACTGCGTGGCGCTTGCCTTTCATCCTCCCCCGCCCCCCGAGCCCTGCGTGCATTGCTGGCATTCTCTCCCAATCCTATATGATAATTCCCAGGTCTCTGCAAGCCGCTGCCTGCCAGCGGAGCCCACGGTCACTGGAGCGCCAGCCTGGTCACATGAAAAGTTACACGCAAAGGTTTAACGCTTTCTCCTGACCCCAGTCCCCGTTCTCGTGAATCCCCCGCAGTGTTTTCCTGATCAGGTGCCAGGGAAACTTTGCAGGGTGCTAAGAAAGTGGCTATTTAGCTGCAGCATTTCTAGAGTCTTCGAGCTCACTCCTGAGCTGTACGTACCAGCCCAGGAGCCAGGTGACTGTCTGACAAGGCTGCCATTTAGACCCGAAGGAAAAAAAGAACTGCTTTCCAGCCAAATGCATATTACTCTTGCCTCACTTTCTCTAGCCCCGCAGCTGTATTAATGATTAATTGCTTCAGCAAGGTATGGAAATCACCTCTTAAAGCCTGTATACAGGGTGTACAGCTATGATCCAGTATACTTTTAACTGTCACTGGGCATTGCCAATACATTTGTTACTAGGCAATCCAACAGAAAATACAGTCCTTTCCCTAAAGCCTTCCATTACCAAATTCTAGGTGAAAGTGCAGGTATTTAGTGCATCATACAACCTGCAAAAGGGACAAAATATTTAGTTTCGCATCCCTCCTACCTGTGAGACGTCAGAGAAAACACATGCTTTTGGAAACCCTCAAGTGGAAGTGATTTTTTATTAAATATAGATGAAAAGCAGACATGTTCAGAAGCTGTTACTGATACACAAGCAGTGACAGTCGTTCCTTTCTGTCACCATCTCATGAGGGAGGCAAGTATCTCCTGCAGAAGGAGTTCTTGTTCTCTCCCTGATGCCTCCACATGGGATTTTGCGCACGTGACAGTGTGTGGTATGTGAATTGCAGCTCAGCTTTGCCAAGCACGGGAGTTTTGTCTGGCTGTCGGGGCCCAGGGTTCATCTGGGTTTCATGTGGCCCACAGAAAGACGTGCCAGTGGGCCCCTTTGTGTTGGAAACAGTTGGGTAATCAAACTGAGCAGTTGGTTTCAGTTTTGGTTCTTTCTTTTTGGAGGGGAGGGGGCAGGCTGGTTTAGAACCCCAGCTTATGCATGCATTTTTGTGGGTTTATGTGGAAAAGACCATGGCAAAGTTTTAAGTTATAGTCTATATTTTTCTGCGTTAAGCTCCATCAATACCGACGTAACTTTCAAAAACAAACAAGTTACGGTATTTTTCAAATTCTCTGCTTTTCTCATGTATTCAAAAAGGTGAGCCTGGCTGGTTGATTGTCACTTTGTATCTTATCGCACTGTTTAATTCTTAATTGTAAGCCTCCAAATGAGTTCTAGTCTCAGTCTCTACACTCAAATGTGACTACTGAAAAGGGGCTTGTCTGACTCATCCGTGTATATTTACACGTACATTTAACATACTTAAATTGTGTATTTATTGAACAGGACACTCGAGAAATCCTGTTTCTCCCAGACGAGAGCATACCTGAAGAATATCGGAATGACTTTTCTCCCTGAAAAACGCTTTCAGACAGGCCGTTAGCATTTGGGTCCGAGCACATGGAGCGGCCCTGGCTGGGGTGGGAAAAGTCACCCTGTGAGGCCACACTTGACCGTGGCCGCTGTGCTGCGCCGCCCCGCGTACAAAGCCTGCTTGTGTGGGGCGCGTCCCGTCGCGCGTCACGCTCCGGTTGTCAGCGGCAGTCATGGGTTCCTGGGGAGGTGACACAATAACCTCTTTATCCTTAAGAGAATAGCGGGTGGGAATTGTGGGAGGCCGATGGAAACATAGCGGCCAGGAGGTGGTTTGGCTTTTGTCCGTCCCTCGAGGTAAGGTGCCCGGGCAGGCGCTGAGCAGCCTCAGATGTGCTGGGAAGAGCCCGCGCCTCAGGCAGCACCGAAGGCCAACATGGGACTCCGGGGGTCTGTATGGGAGAGGAGTTAGGGGAAGCGCCCGAGGCAGACCCCATGTTACCTCTGTGGTAACGACATGATAAAACGGCTTGTTCAGGGTAGAGTTTTACAGTCGCTCACGTGGAAGCCTGGGCTGCCACCATCTTGTTGCCCCCACTGCCTTCAACACCAGTGCGGCCGTGCAGGGAATCTGCTCAGAGTGCTGATCTGGCTGGACATTAAACTGAGGCTTTTAATAAAAATAAATACATAAATAGATAAATAAAAGGTTTGCTTTACTAGAATGTCTCAAAGTTCCATTCAAAGAGAACGGGGCAAATAAAAATATTAGGGATTTAAAAGGGCCGAAGCAGATAAAAATTTGGAAAAATACCAGTAGGGTCTATTTTTAAATAAAGGCTACTTAAATCTTTCTGACTGGATCCATCACTGTCTCCTTTGCCAGCCCCTGAGCCATCCACTTCACAAAGCAGTAAGCCTAAACAATTCAGATATGCTAAGCAAAGCTGCTCTGAATATGGCTTCTGGCCTAATAAGTCAGAGCCTTAGCCAGTTCCCATGGAAAGCATCGGGAAAGTTTCTTCCAACACGAACAGACGTAAGATTGGATTGCAGAACAACCACGTAACTTCTGACCAAAAAGTGAAGTTCTCCTGAAGCACTGATAAAAGATTAATGCGGGGAGCATGGAAACTCTGACTGGAGCAGAAATGCATCGCTAAATACATTTCAAGCAGGCATAATCATTTTTGGAGCCACACTCGTTCCCACTAGTGGTGTGTGCTCTAAGGGGAAAATACAAACCAAACTTTTTTTTTTTTTTAAGGAAAAAAGCATTTATAATTATTATGGATTTGCAAAAAGACACACGCCCCCTTCTGCTGCTGGGAAAACAAGCTCCTGCTCCATAAGCATTAAAACGCATCCTAATTTTCAGAAAGCATTTGTTAGGTAAAACACGTTATTTTTTACAATGGTTTCTCTTTTTCTTTTTCTTTTTTTTTTTTTTTTTTTGCAATTGGAGTCTTTCTGTTGATGCCAGCTGCTTTAGTTGTAGGTATCTTCTGGGAGGTGGTGTCTGTCAATAAGCCCCATGTGGGTGTCCCCTTGGCTGTCTCTCATAGCCGCCCTCCTATAAATCACAGCATATTAAAAAAAAAGGGGGGATAACACTGACATGTGAACTAATCCTCACATCAAAGAGAGCAACTCTCCCTCCCCTAAACACCCGCCCCCCTCTTCTGCTGGGAAAAGTCTAATGCCTAGAAGGTGATTTGCACAAAACTCCATCCCAGTTGTTAGGAAACTTGCAGTGCCACTTACTCGTCAACTGCAGAAGAAACCTGGGAACCAGGGTAACCACAACAGCTAGCCTGCGGCTTCCAGCATTTGGCAATTCGGGAGAGGAAAAAAACAATTGGCTTGTTGCAGCAAACCTGTGTGTATGTTGATTGCATGGCAGGAGAGGCATGTACATAGGCAGATGTAAACGTGACTAGTCATGTGGGTCTGTATGGGCACATACATCTCTGTGTGTGCCTGCTGAGTACTTGTATAGGCTCGGGAGTGCCTGCCCTAACGCGCACGTGGATGCATGCACAAATATCTCTTATCTGCTGGGAGCAGAGAGAGCCAATATGAAAGATAGATGTGGAAAGCATAAGCCCATGTGGACGCACCACTGTGCACCAGGTGCCCCAGGGGTGGGGAGGGCATGTGCTCTCTGGAAGTCTCTGTTCCTGCTGTAGGCAGGATTTGAGCTGATGGTTCAGATGCTAGGAATGTGTGGATAAGAGCAATACTTCTGTGTAAGACAGGATTAAAACATAAACACACTCCTGCCCTTGCCTTTCCAAATGCTCCCCATGCACTGACTGAGCGCACAAGATACTTCCAAATAATGGACTGTCTCTGGAATGCAACTGAAAGGAGGGAAAAATACCTCTGTCTGGCTAGATAACCCTCCTTTTCCAGATCAGCACTGAGTCTGTGCCTGTGCCGGGCGCACTCCTTCAGACGTGCCAACAAAGCATACATAGCATGGACAAACATTATACCGGTAGTTCTGTATTTGTACTCAAAATACCCCCACCCCCCCATGAGAAATTAGCCATATAAAGTGCATTTCTCCGAGTATATAAAAGCAGGTAAACTGGATAATTTGATATCCGCTCCAGCATCACTGCTTCTGGTTGATGGAGTCAGCTCTGCTTGCTGCTCTCCTCTCCCACCACCCATGCAGGGAGATCCTGGGGCCAGCCCATCCGCCTCCAGGTTACCACTTGCCTCAGGCCAGAGGACCACGAACGCCTGGTTGGCGTAAGCCAGCATCAGTGCCAAAAGAAGCGTGCGAGGCTTGCTGCTGGTGCAAGAGTGACCCGGGGGTGAGAACAGAACTGGGTTTAAAAAGGTGCTTGTTTTTGTGGCCGTGGGCTGGTTGGAGCCCAGCTGCGCTCCCCGACGCGCTTTGGAGCAGTTGCACAAGAGATCTTTTTCTTTTTCTTGTAGCCGAGGAAGCAAGTAGCCGAGGGCAGTGAGACACCAAGGAGCTCGCTTTGGTGGCAAGGTCTGGCTTAGAGCACCCCTGAAAGTGCATCCTGGAGGGGGAGCGCCAGGCATGCCGGGGCTCCCACATCTCCCATTCCGCCGCCTGAGAGGGGACAGCCTGTGTGGGGGGGGAAGGCAGACACCAAATCTTTGGTTGTTCCAGTGCTCCCTCCAAGTCTGTGTGTACCTGTGCCTGTCCCCTGCCCCATGTCAAGTGGAGAGAATGTGAAAGGAACCCCAGCGTGGCTGCACCTTCACCTCCACTACATGGAAAAACAAACACAGCCATTCTCCTGTTTGTTGATATAGCGCAGGGTGCTCCTTCCATTACAAAACCATTTCCCTGCAGGCAACGGGCTAAAACCTATTTGCTTATTATTCTGCAAAAGAAAAGGAGGGTTTCAGGGTGGGTGCAATCTTCAAGCATCTCTTCTGTTGATAGATGGAGACTGAAAGGAGAGAGCCTTCACCTCAAACGCGCTGTGCTTCCTCTCTGCATCTTCCCTGTGCATAACTTTTTGTGTTTTCTAGCTCAGAAACACTCACAGGTCTCTCTCCTCTTTTGAAATACAAATGTTAGTATGAGAGAGCTTTGTGCTTAGAAAGTTAAGCATGTGCCTCCTCACAGGTAGTTGATGGCTCTGACCAGAGACTCAATTTGCAGACCCCCACCCCTGCATCTGTAATTTTTCAGAGCCAAAACCCCAGACGTGGACACTTGTGAGCAAGAGGGAGGGAGGTTTCCCCCCGCAGCCCAGGTTGGTGCTGCCCCAGCTCTCGTTTAAGGCCACGTAAACGCCAGGCTGACTTTTTGCACTGGCACAGCACACCTGGGCTCTGGGTGTGAGCCTCATTCCTGTTCAAAGCCAACGCACAGGAACAGTACCACAAGGCTCTCCCAGCCCGTTTTGATTTATGAGGGGCACCCGGCTGCGACAGTTCCATCTGCTGACTGGGACGAGGCTGGGTGAAAACTGCAAGAAGAGCAGCGCAGTCTACCTAGCGCTGGCACCAAGTTTGGTTTTTTGCTGAGTCCAGAGCTCCTTGTTCGTGCAAACACCACCACCCCATCCCTCAATCAAACTGCTCTCAACCACTTTTTTTGGTCATTTAAAATCACCTCCCCGCCAGCTGATCTTTTAGATGGCGACTCTTCTGGCTGGCCTTTTTGGTGGCTGGAAAAGCAGGTCAAAAAGAGCTTCTAGGGTTGGATACGTGGGCTATCCTTTCAGCTGCTCTGGGACACGTCCCTTCAGCACAAGAAAAGCTCAGAAGAATTCGGTTAATCTGTTGTTAAAGAGTGAGTCTGCGATGGGAGACGGGTCTGTCATCAGAGGGCAGGGAACTGAGCGTGTCTGTAATGGCTGCGAGCTCCTTTGCCCTTTCCCAGCATTTCAGATCCATAGCAGCAGTGAGTTCAGGGCCGTGCACCTTGCTGGCCTGGCACTGACCATCTCTGGGCCCTGTGACGCCAGGACCCCTTCCCTCCGGCCGTTCGGGGGCGAGGCAGCTGCTCAGGGCACGGGCACTGCCGTGGCACAGCACAGCCAAGGGCTGCCATGGCCAGACCCCTCTCTCCATAGCTCTTCAGGCAAGCATGGAAGTGCCTCGCAGGGCACTGGCGGTGCCCAGCCTGCTGCTGGCATTGATTCCAGGGAGCTGGAGGGTAACCTGAGTCCTGAAGCAAGAGCTCCAGCATGACTTCCAGTTACAAGTCTGAATATAGACCTGCAGGAGCAGCCTGACCCACGCTAAGGAGTGGAGCCCCTGTGACCTCCCACTGACCTGCTGTCCACAGCCTGGCTGCTCAGCGTGACACCACAGCTCTGAATATGAAAAAGGAACGGTGAGTGGCCCATACGCCCGCCGGCTGACCACAGCATCAGAAATAGCTATGGCAGGGTGAGAGGTTAACAGTAAAAATAAGCCTGTAGGAAATGTAGGAGTGGTTTAATTTAGCAAAATGTAGTTATGCAAGTTTGAACACATCCAGAGGGTAAGGAATAGTGCTCTGCGTTGGGCAGGCTGCGAGGCTGTGAGTAGTGAGGACCTCGGATGGACGCAGCACAACTCCCATCAGAGCCATTCCCCTTTCTCTGAATCAGCTGTAGGCGTCAGTACTGGCAGGGAGGGATTACAGCTACCGAAGCACCGTAGCGTGCTCAGGGGTTGGGGTTTTGAAGTCTCCCACCTAACGTTTTTTCTGCATTATTATCTACTAGGATTGTTGGGCACCTGCTTTGATTGCAGCAGCTTACAATGGCCATAGAGGGTTATGGGGGTTTACGCCCAGCCAGCAATGAAGCACCACACAGCTGCTCACTCACTCCTCCACCCGTGCGATGAGGAGGAGAAGATATCAGGAAAGACCGTGGGTCGAGACAAGGACAGGGAGGGATCACTCACTGGCTACTGTCATGAGCAAACAGACTCAACTTGAGGAAGAAATATCAGTTTAATTTGTTACCAATCAAATCAGAGTAGGGCAATGAGAGACAAAACCAGATCTTAAAACACCTTCCCACCCCCTCTCCCTTCTTCCCAGGCTCAGCTTTGCTCCCCATTTCTCACCCTCCTCCACCCCCCGCATCACA
>NW_010265073.1:0-42932 GCF_000690775.1 Eurypyga helias | reverse complement strand
CCCTCTGCGCGGGTCCCTGGAGCCCCTCCTGCCCCTCCTTCTCCACTGACCTGGGTGTCTGCAGGGTTGTTCCTCTCACATCCCACTCCTCTCTGCTGCAGGTTCTTTGTTTTTACCCTCTTAAATACGTTAATCACAGAAGCACTAATTGGCTCGGCCTTACCCAGACCCAACGTGGAGCTGGGGAAGCTTCTAGCAGCTTCTACCAAAACCCCACCACACAAACCCAATAAAAGGATGTGCATCTACGTATATGTGTGTATACGTATCTGTATATTTCTAATGAATAAAAATACATCTTCACCCCATGAAAATTTGCAATTCTGTACATTTTTATTTCATTGCCTTCCTTTTTTGCCGCTCTTTGACCTAACACCCCAGCAGCGTGTGTAACGGGTTAATTCCCCACTCCGTGACTCATTTCTACGGTCTCCCAGGCAGGATTCAGTATGATGGTGTCAGCGGCTGCCGCGAGAGCTGCTTAAGTGTCTCCACACGTAGCGGGGAGGGAAGCGCTGATTCCGGGCAGCGGCGCTAGGAACGTCAGGGTTTGTTTAACATTCGCTGAGGATCTTCCTAAAAAGTCAATGTGCCTCCCTCCGGTTTTGTGGACTAGCTGGGCATTACCGTGCAGTTGGTTCAGCTTTTATTTTAGTGCATGAGGATCATTGTCCCTTGAAAGGGAACCTTCTGTTTGTGCTTTGATGGCAGGCTGTGTCACTGTAATTTGATTTTAAATTATCTGCTGTCGAGCCTTTCACAAGTGAATCCAACACACATCCATTTTCTCCATAACAAATTTGACTGTCTGGAAAAACAAAGGTTGATAATTAAGCTCACGGCAGTTTATCAGGACGGGGCCTAGGCATGGCCTAAAACCTCAACAAGTCAGTGCCTTAATTTCTGGATACTTACCAAAACCAAACCTTTGACTTGGTGCAGCTTGCCTGTTCTGGATAGTCTGGCTCTCGGAGTCCTCAGGGTCGGCTGCTGGGCTACGCTGTGGGAAGTCGGCACTGCGGTGAGGGAGGGAGGGATGCCGAACGAGCAGACACCGCTCCGGGGTAACCAGCCACCGCTCCGGGGTAACCAGCCGTGCCAAGTCAAATGCATTATTCAGCAAGATTATGGTAAAATGTGGGAGATACATTTCTCCCCAGCTGATGCATGAGATCCCAGCACCTTTTGTACTTTGAAATACCGTTAATTAATATTTATGGGATGTAAAATGCAACACTAGCTACTTTGTACAGTGTGCCTTTAAGCACCGCATTACTATTCCTTTTTAAGCGGAGGCTGCAGCCCGGCAGACTGAGGCAGGTGATGGCGAGTGTCACCGGCAGCCAACACCCCTCAGCTTTTCAAACCCACCCTGGCTTTACACCGTCCGCCAGCCATGCAAGGCGAGGCCCGGCAGCAGGAGGCCAGGACAGGCGCCTTACCTGCGGCTGCTCACACGGGCCTGCGGTTTGGGGCACAAAAACCGTCAGGTAGTGATTTCGCCTCTGCTCCCACCTCGCACCTGTGCTCATGCCACACCACCGTGACCTGCTGTCGTGCCAGTGCTTGGCCACCCGTGAAGGCAGGTGAGCCATGCCATGGCCAGGAAGCGTGGGCAGCCTCGCTCCTCACTGTTGGGCTGCGCCCCACACTGCTCCCCAGCTGCACCTGCTCTTTCGCTGAGAGGCAAATCAGTTTGACCTTCCCGCCTGGGCACGGTGCGGGGTAAATCCAATGCCTTTGACAGCGCCGGTACCTTGAGACCACCGCGGCGGGGACTTCCTGGCGGTTTGGCTCCCAAGGCCGCAGCCTCTGGATAACTTCCACCCTGAATGTATGTCACATTTCCTTCCAGAGAAAGCAAAATATTTACACTGCGCCAGGGTCACCCGGCGGCCGCTCGCTATCGCAGGCTGGAAGCGGCTGCGGTATCATGAAGCGAGGGGCGCGAAGGCGGAGGAGATTAGCGCGGGCCTCCAAAATAAACGATGGCGCTGCCGGGAGCAGTGGGCACCGGGAGGTGGGTGCCGGGTGGATGCTCTCGTGGCAGGATGGGGATAGGCTGGCAGCAGGGCCTGTGGCTGTTCAGCCGGGCCGGAAGCTCAGGGGGAGCAGGCCCAGGTGGCGATGGAGGAGCAGAGCCGGTGCCAGGGGGAGGGAAAGCAGATTTGCAGAGCCCAGACAGATGTGTACCCACCAGCCACCCTCCCCACCAGTACCCACGCAGCCCCAGCATGGTCGGTACCTAAGGCTATGGCCACACCAATCTCTCTTTACCCATCTTCAAGGAGATGTTGGAAATACTCCTCCTGTTCTGCAGGAGTGCTTTGAGCACAGCTAAATCACCCTGGAAGTTGCTAGGCTGGACTTGCCCTGTGAAAATGCACTGAATTCACTGATTTGGACCTGTAAACTTGAGCTGCAGGACTCACAGCCCTTGTATTCCCAGACATCCAAGAGAAAGGCTGGCAGTTTCCCACTGTAGTAGCTTGCACATAAAAAAGATCTTCCTGAGGCAGCTTTTCCCATCTCCACACAGCCTGGATCTCTCCCATATGCTGCCGAAACCTTCTTCTTTATCCTGTGTTGCGCTGCTGATCAGCATCCGAGACCTCGCATACAAGTCACCGGGTGAAGTGACTGGCCACTCCTGGCCACCTACCCACCAGATACCACTTTCTTCTCCTCAGCTCCCACTGACCAGCTCCTGCTGCCCGTTTGCCCAAAAAGTGGTGACCCGTGGCTGGGCTTCACGTGTGACTGTGCAATGTGGATAAGGAAAGGCTCCGACAGGCAGTAAACAGAACCCCTCGTTTTGCGTGTCTTGAACCCACCGTGGGGACACGAGGTGTCAACATCCGAGATGGCAGTACGGGCCCAAAGCCGAAAAGGGTGGCGTTTGGGATATATGGTTTTCCTCAGCTTTGCAGAGAAGTTGCTGTATGCTGATAACTAAGCTATTAGGTATGCAAGGCATAACTATAGCAGAAGGGGATTTCTGTGTGGGAGGAACAGGATGATTCAGATTTGTCTCATCAGCCTTGCGAAACAAAACGTTCGGTCAACAGAATACGCTTTTGCCTTGTGACTACTCATTTCTCCGCCTTTATTTTTGCACACTTAGCTATAACCCCGGTGCACCGGGACCCGGGAATCAGCCTAGCAGGCTACAGGAGGATCCATCAAGAAGGGGGGAGTTTACAGAAGCACCGAGATGAGCTAATGCTCTAATAGCGTTTTCCTCATTGGGAGAGGTATCCAGAGCGTGGTGAGGGGAAGGAGTGAGTGAAAGCTCTCCCCGAGCACTTGGTTACCACCTCTTGCAAGAGCTCCTTCAGACAGCTGGCATGGGAAAGTGGTAACAGGGATGCTGTCCCAGCTTTGGAGACCTGCCTGTTTCACAACCAACCCAGTGTCTGGAGCACGGAACGTGGCTGGATGCTGTTCACATAAACACCTGCTGTGTTGCCCTGGTTGTTTGAAGGGATTCATTAACGCAGCTGAGGTACGAAGGTGGCCGTTGCTGGATGATTGTTTTAGAGCAGCCTTCAGGAACGTACCACCCTGCATTTTCTGGGGTTGCAAAGGAGGATGGGAAGGGTAGAGGAAAAGCAGTGATTTCAAGAAAAGATATTCTAAGCTGAAGACCTACCTGAGAGTGTCAATCGCTATCTTACAGGTTAAAATATTTCTTGGAACACTGCATCTTATGCATTAAAAATAAAATTGTGTCAGGACCCTTTTCTTCCCCAGAAAACTCAAATTTAAGGTAAACCAAAAGCATTCTTGATGTTTTAAGGTATGGAAGTTCACAGTGTAGATATCAGCCTGCCCTTCCCAGTGGTGCCCCTGAGAAAAATCCAAGCCATCCATAAGAGACAGTTCCACTTTATCAGGGACCACAAAAAGCAGAATGCCTTACATGGGCCAACTCCAGCCATCACTGCAAGTATACAGCAATTCGCTTTTTAGCACATTCCTGACAAGACAAATGGCGTGCAGGAGGCAAACGCTCCTCAGCCTTCTTCTTAAAGGCTGGCTCAGAAAGCCAGAAGCTTGCGCACGACCGTGTGGTGTGCCAGCCTCCTATCTCAGTATTATTAAACACACAACTCGTATGAGCCTCTGCGTACGCTCCCAGGCTGCTTCCCACATTCTTTCCGCGTGTGTCACTAACATCGAAGTTACACGGTTGTGGATAGGCTTTTTGTGAAGCCAGAGGAAATGGCAGAGTGCAGAGTGTCGTACTTTCAGTACTTTAGCCACCCTTGAGAAAGGAGAGGGATAGAGGGCAGGCTGCAGCTTGCTTTCTTAATAATATGCAGAACCTTTAAAGCTCCAGTTACAGCAAGTATTTTGGCTCTCAGCTCCGGCTATGAAGCAAAAAGCACAAAGACTCTCCCTAGAACTGTACTGGCAAGCTTCATTAAGGTCTGAAGCTCAGTGATATTGAGCATCTGTGCCAAAAGAATCCGATGCCTGTAAGACACCAAAAATAATGCTTTTTAAATAATGAATTTTAAGATCTCCTATCTCAAAAGCAATGTCACCAGCAGGCACCACCTCACCTCCTTCTGGAAGGGCCTTGGGGCTGAGTTTTACCCTATTCTTTCTGTTACAGCATACGGGTCCTACCTGACCACAGCAGCTTTTGTGCTGTCCTCTCACGCTCCGTGTTGGCTCTGTGTGACCAGCTGGCTCTAGTATGAGCTGGGCCTTTGGCAAGTCTTCTGCCAAGCCCTGCATCCCAAGGGAGTGCTTTATGGAAGACCAGACTGAGCAGTTCTGGGGTCTCACCCAGTATGGTATGAAAAAAACTCCCATAATGTCTCAGCAATTCTTGCAAATGACCATGAAAAACTTAACTACCAAGAAGACATGAGAACATAAGCGTATTGGGTTTGCATGGCAAAGTTTTGGTAGCGGGGGGGGACAGAGGGGTGGCTTCTGTGAGAAGCTGCTGGAAGCCTCCCCCGTGTCCAACAGAGCCAATGCCAGCCAGCTCTAAGCCGGACCCGCTGCTGGCCAAGGCCGAGCCCATCAGTGACAGGGGTAGCACCTCTGGGATAACGTGTGTGAGAAGGGGGAAAAGAAACTGAGAGGAGAAAATGCAACAGAGAGGGGTGTGAGAGGAACAACCCTGCAGACACCCAGGTCAGTGGAGAAGGAGGGGCAGGATGTGCTCCAGGCGCCGGAGCAGAGGTTCCCCTGCAGCCCGTGGTGAGAGGGCAGGCTGTGCCCTGCAGCCATGGAGGGTCACGGGGGAGCAGAGACACCCCTGCAGCCCGGGAAGGACCCCATGGGCAGCCCACGCTGGAGCAGGCTCCTGGCAAGACCTGTGACGCCGTGAAGAGAGAAGCCCAGGCTGGAGAAGGTTTGCTGTCAGGGGTTGTGACCCCGTGGGGGTGGAGCAGGCTGCTCCTGAAGGATGGCACCCCGTGGGAGGGATCCCGTGCTGGAGCAGTCCATGAAGAACTGTAGCCTGTGGGAAGGACTCACATTGGAGAAGTTGGCAGAGGACTGTCTCCTGTGGGAGGGACCCTGTGCTGGAGCAGGGGCAGAGTGTGAGGATCCCTCCCCCTGAGGAGGAAGGAGCAGCAGAGACAGCGTGTGATGGACTGACCACAACCCCCATTCCCAGACCCCCTGCGCTGCTTTGAGGGAGGAGATAGAGAAAAAGGGAGAAAGCTGAGCCCAAGGAGGGGTGGGTTGGTTTGAGGTTTGGTTTTGTCTCTCATTGCCCTGCTCTCATTTGATTGGTAACAAATTAAATTAATTTTCCACAAGTCAAGTCTGTTTTGCCCGTGACAGTAACTGGTGAGTGATCCCTTCATGTCCTTGTCTCAACCCACAAGCTTTTCCTGATACTGTCTCCCCTCTGCCCAGCTGAGAAGGGCAGTGACAGAGCAGCTTGGGTGGGCACCCGGCCTCCAGCCAGGGTCAACCCAGCACAGTGTGATACATGATAAACCCCCAAAACCAAGTCTGAAGATGTCAAGGGCTTCTGTACTGAATTTCACAAGGGCCTTCTATAGCCTGTGCTTGGCCATACTGCAAGTGGTTTAATGGGGCAATATTCAGTAAAGAGAGAAATTAAATTATGCCAGCATGAAGGGGCCATCCTCTTCAGAGTCCCTAAACTCTCTTCCAAATGGCAGCACTTCCTTTTTCCAGATCTGTATACAACACGATGATCCAGGGCCTTCCTAGAAATGAAAAGGCCCATTCTTCCTCACCTTCCTCCTTCAGTGAAAACACAGATGATGAGAAACCACATGCACACGCATGTGGGTTGGCGTGAGACCCAGTGTGGGCACCAATGGTGTGTCGGAATGAATGGACACACAGAGGCCTCTGTGTAGGTGAGAACATTTACCTCGTGCGGTGCTGGGAAGTGCACGCATGAGTCCAGCTAAAACCCACAAGATTGGCTCTACAACGTTGTAATGTCAAGATCCCGTCTCGTATGTCAGAGCCTGAAAATTTTGTGCCACTGGGATGGTGTCAGCTGGAGTTCAGAGATGAGACATGCTGCAGGTAGGAAACCATTTCTAAATCAATTTGTGCAACAGATTTCTGCAAAAATGATTAAGCTGCCTGCAGCAGACAAGGCCATCAGATCTAAGCGAGTCCTTTTCCACCTGACTTTTCTAATGAATGCCTGTTTTACAGAGTGGTAGACGAATCATCAGCTGGCCCTCGTTGGGTATGAGCCCCATGTCCCTGTTTTGCCCAAGGCAAAAATGTCTTCCTTGCAGTTTCAGGTGGGCAGAAGTATGTGGTGCCTCACACCAAACTCCACACCAGCCACAGGGTTCAACGTGCTTTCTATCAAATCAGCTTCAGCAGATCTCTGTCTCAGAGCTGTCGGCGGGGAGCACACTCGCAGAAATCACACAAAGGATCGCCTGGGTCACTTCCCCCACCTTGAGAAAGAGATGCAGGCCAGGTTAGGTGAGCTGCATAGGCAAAGGAAACTAAAAGCGTACGGGCAAAAGGATGACGGACTCCAACTGACTTCACCTTTCATCCCCTGCGCTCATTGAAGGAGAAATCAACAGGAGCTTTGCCACTGACATGAGTGAAACATCAGTTTAGAACATTTGTTTGAGAAAAAAAGGCTTTCTGAAGACGTTACCTGAAGAAATGAATTCTTTTAACATCAGCAGAATTCCATACTATTTTGCTACATGCATGGTCCTTTCTCCTTTACTATTCCCGCTCGGGGACAATCTATTTTTGAGGGGCAAGTAGTCCTTCTTTCCACTTTTTCATTTTCTGCTGGCCTCTTTAAGATCTTCCATTCTAGATTTGCATCAGATTACTACCATGGTGATTCTGAGCTCAAGGAAAATCAACAAACTTCCTCTCTATTCTTTCCTTCTGGTCCTTAAGGCATTCTAGAAAGTGCTGGTGCCCAGCGCTGTCTCCCAAAAGGCCTTTCTTCGTTTATTTGTTGTTAGGTCTCTCCAAGGGTTTTTGCCTGCACTCCTCTATGTATAAGTCAATGACTCTTGGTTCTCCCCAGTCATTTCATCCCCTCTGCTCCTGTGATTCACACGAAGCTGGAAGGCTGCAGGTGGGGATGAGATCCTCCTCAACTTTCCCTATGGCAGGTTTTGCTGCCTTTGAGGATACTGCTGGTCTTTGATGTGGGGATGGGCGCTTGGAGTGAGGCTGAGAGGGATGTTCTCCAAACTTGACCTGGATGGGGAAATACAGTTCCCTCCGAGTGGTTGCTTTTTGCAAGACGGTAGGCATAGTTTTTGGCCAGGCTTCTTGAAGCTGGATGGTTCATGCACACATATAAATTGTTGTTTATATATAAACCCCTGCTTTTTCTAAAGCTCAGATGACATTTACTGTTCAACTCTCCTCCTGAACTCCTCAGCAGGGAAAAAAAAAAAAACCACAACAACCCACAAATCCATGCCAGTTTCGGCACCTTTGCCCTTATGATTGACACTTTCCCTCTGCTGCTGGGTTAAGACCGCTGCAAGTGGGAATTCCTTCTCCCGAATTAATTAACTCTGTATTGTTATTGCCTTTGATGTACTGCCATAGGAACAGGAACAAGCACTGGAAAACCTCCATTTGTGTGCATTTCTTACGTAAATAGCTCTGGACAGAATATTAAAGGGCTCGTTTAGAAGGTGGTGGGCAGAAGTAGTCCCCTCCCCAAAGCTGCCCGGGACACTGATGTTCCCTGTGGAAGCTGCATGGGAACAGTGACAGACCTCTAGTGGCTCTGTTTATATAGCTTGTCCGGCTCCCTAACTGCTCACCAGCACAGTATGTTGGAAAGCCCTATAGAGATTTCCCACAAGAGTTACACCACGGTGTCATTTCATCTTCCCTGCATTTCCCATCCCGTGTTCTGTTTGTTTTATTTTCCTCGCCATAACATCTGTCCCACATCATCGAGAGATTTCACAATTGGAAACCTGCTATAAATTATGACACAGAGTTAAAGGACTTCAGTGTTTGCTCTCTGCTATTTTTTTCAAGGGACATTGGGTTAGCCACCTCTTTAAAATAAGCCTTTTTTTTTTTTTTCTATTTATATAGTGATGTTTGTAAAAGCTGTCTTTAGAAAAAGTAAAAAAAAAAAAAGAGTATTTCTGTCCTTCCTGCTGGTAGTCTTTTCCATTTATCTTCCACTGAATTCCTAGAGCAAAACAAACTTCTGGAAGTGCTTGCAGAAAATAATCTTTAGCAAGCTCTGTCCCTAATGGCCCACTGGGACTGCACATAAACAATTGCTTAGATTTCTATTCCCCAGTGCCCAACAGAGACTGCGGCAGCGTTAGCACGGCTAGTGCCAGCCTGCGTCACCGGTGCCAGGTCTGCAGGCTGGGCTGGCCTCTGGTTCCCACCACAGTGGGAGCAGGCAGTCTGGAATTACACGAGGCAGGACAGCCAGCTCTGCTTGGCTTTACAGGAGCCGGCTGCGATCAGCGTGCGATCCTGGGAACGGTCCGAGGGACAGAGTTTCAGTGTAACAGGCTGATTTACACTGATCAATGCTTTCAGGGTTAGTGTCGCCTATAATCATCACTAAATGACCAGAGACATTTACATGTGAGATAAACCACACAGGACTACATTCCCATAGGCCAAGGATGTCTCAGTCTTCAGTGACTTTACCGGCCACCGCACCCTTTCTCCCCTGTACCAGAAAGTGGCATATTCAGGTCCTGCACGACTGCTCTTGGCGCTCACTCACAAATGAGGGCGTTGCAAACCACAGACGTGGAGCACTTGCAATGCTCCACAACATCAGCCTTGCTTCCTCCAGCGGCCAGGGGAGAATCAGAGATATATACGGCTGGAAGGGATCTCAGAAGATCGCTTAGTCCAGACTCCTGTCCCAGGGCAGGATCGTTATGTCACTCTTGGCAAATTCTTGTCTAACCTCTTCCTACACGAAGGATGGGGATTCCACACCCTCTTCAGATACTTCTGTGTGTCATTATCCTTAATGCTTGCCGCCTTCTAACGTCCAACCTCAGCCTCCTTTTCTGTAATTAAAGCTCATTACTTGTCCTATCCATCATGGATACGGAGAACAATTTATTCCCCTTTTCTTCCCAGCCACCTTTCACATATTTGGCAGTGGTAACCATATCTTACTCAGTCTTCTCTAGACTAAAGAAAATAATTTTGTTCATTCTTTTGTTCGTTCCTCTGATTATATCCCAGCTGACCTCTGGACCTTGTCTGGAGCACAGCACCCACAGCTGGACATCACACTCCAAATGCAGCCTCAGAGAGAACTGAGCAGAAGGGTTATTTGTAGAGTACATGCCTATGCACACATCCTAGTAGGACATTTGCCCTTTTGCATTAGCAATTAGTTCATATTTGGATTGTGACCTGGAACATCTCTCAGATCTTTTTATATAGATTTGCTACTTGGGCAAAAGATCACCACCCTATATAAAAAGAATGAATTATTTCCTCGTGATGCCCATGTATAGAAATTGAGAACTGTCCTTATAGAAATGGATCCTATTTTTAAGACCATATGTCTAAATACTTTTTGATTGCAGGTTTATATTCCAGCATACCAGTAGTCCCCTTCCAGCTTTGTGGTAGCCAAGAATATGATACCCTATTCCATTGTCCAAGTTGTTCATAATTGTCCTAAATCAGAGTGACCCAGTACAGACTCCGAGGCAACTCTTCTTGATCCACCTTTCCCTTTTTAAAGTATAACGACTAACTATTCCCACTGTGTGGTTTTCCAATCAATGTTGTGTCATCCGAGATCAGCTCCATCTACCATGGGTTCTCTTAATTTGCTTAGGAGTGTCATGTTACTGTGACGAAAGCCTCACCACCATCAACATACAGGACTACTATTGCTTCTCCCTTATCAAGGAGGCTTTTTTTTCCTTCTGTCATGAAAGGAAATTTGACCCATTTTACACAATTTGTTTTTGACAAATCTGTGCTGGCCATTATTCATCTCTTTGTTTTGTTTTAGGTACTTAACAAAGTTTGATTCTTTGTTCCAGTATTTTTCCGGGAATTGAAGTTAAACTGAACAATCTGTAATCCCTGGCTCCTCCTTTTTTCCCTTTTAAAGGCAGGAACTACGTCTGCACTTTTCCAGGCTTCCAACAACGATCTCTGGGTACCATAACATCCCAGAAGCCAGGTGAGGTTATGCCTAGGGCTTTTGCGGTTAAATAACTGGCTGGAACAATTACCCTAGGATGAATTTCATCTGTCCCAACCAACGTGAACCCTATCTGCAGGATCTTCTGATCTAGTCTTTGTTCTAGCTTTGTGATCTCGCCTGCCTCTGTCATTGACAGTCGTTGCAGTATTTGTCTGAAGCGATAACAAATGCAAAAGAGGTACGAAACACCCTGGGACTCCAGCCAGGAAGTGTCCACAGCCTTTCTTCCCCTCTGGAGAGCATGTTTTCAGTCACCTGGGTCTTCCTCTTGCTGCTAAAGTAGGGATGGAAAAACTGCTTGGTACTTTAAAGTCTCTTACTAATTGGATCTTGTTTTGCTGCTTGACCGCTGCGATTTTGTCCTCACCTATCTAGCCCAGGTTCCACACACTTTCTTCCCTGAGGCTGAGATCAAAGATGATGGTTTCTCCGAGCTGATCTACTGTATGAACTCTCTGGGTGTTGGATAGCCGATGCTTGTTACTGTTCTCTCCAAGGTGCTTTCTACACCATTAACACTTCTCGCTTGCCCAAGGTCCAAAATGACATGCCTTTAATTAGTGAGTAAGTGGCTGCAGTGGTATCGTGGCTGGTTTATCCTGGTCTAGGAAAGATCAGAGCCTGACCTTTGTTTCCACCTCTTACCCACTGTTAGGGTCCACCTGGGAACATTCAGTCTCTGCTCGTCAGTTTTTGTTCAAACTCCTGTCCTTACCGTTAAGTGATGGGTACAAATCACAAAATCTTCTAACCCAGATCAATCTTCTAATTACAAAATCTTCTAATTAATCTTCTAATCACAAAATCTTCTAATCACAAAATCTTCTACATAGTCTAGTGAGTAAGTGGCTGCAGTGGTATCGTGGCTGGTTTATCCTGGTCTAGGAAAGATCAGAGCCTGACCTTTGTTTCCACCTCTTACCCACTGTTAGGGTCCACCTGGGAACATTCAGTCTCTGCTCGTCAGTTTTTGTTCAAACTCCTGTCCTTACCGTTAAGTGATGGGTACAAATCACAAAATCTTCTAACCCAGGACTGAATTTTACATAGTCCCAAGTGCTAGAAATGCTAGAAACGTTTACAGACAGCAGTATTCTTCATCTTCTTCTCAACTGCTCATTAGAAAAACATCATTTCTCATTTGGGCACATTTTTTTGCTGGCTTCCCTCTCAGCTGGCCTGCTGAGCTTGAAGGCAGAACAGACCAGGCTGATGGAGTGGGGAGTAGGTTTTTGTTTTCATACGTATGAACAACTCACTAGTAACGTAATCACGCTAAACTCTTGCTTGCACAGAACCTCTAGCTTAATTTCCCTCGTCACATATTCTTTTCATCAGTACAGATACCTTAAAGCTCGCTGTGTGGGGAAGCTGAAACTGTAACAGCAATGCTGTAAATACAGCAGTGTTACCTCGCTATAATGGGGCTCTTTCAAAAGAGCAGCGTGAGCAGCCAAAAGGGGAAGGAGTTCGGTCTTTCTGTTGCCCAAGAGGAAGCGAATTTCAGATAGCGCTTCGGTTCCCTTCAGTTATGATTCACCCTAAATGAACAGTTAAAACATCAGTTGATAGTAAGGCCATGCAAGCAGGACTTCCAGACTCAAAGGAAAAAGCAGAGAAAGCTGGCCCCATGCCTAGTTGTGAGTCGCCTTCCTTCCCATTTTGTTGCTTTTGTTTTTAGGGTTCCTGTGTGTTTTGCAGAGTCAGCCAGTTGCCAGACAGGAGAAGACATCCTTGCGTGGGTTTCAGTGAACCCTGAGACCCCAGGCACCTCCTAGACCCCAGACTGGGACAGGTTCTCTACCGCTAACTGCTGTTAAACCAAAGCAATGGTCTAGGTCATGAAGCAAGTAACAGAACACCCTGCTGATAAGTTGCAGTATATGGAACCTTACACGGTATTTATGGATTGCTGGAGGTTAACACTAGAAGGAGCAAACCATAATGGCTACGTTGGCCTCCTCTAAGAAAGTTGTTCTCCAACCTTAGCATGACTATTTTCCATGGTAAAAAAATCACCTTTCCTTCTCAGCCTGGGCAAATTATGCCAATAGAACAATATTCCCCGTTCAGCCCCTCTTCACGTGCCTTCTGGTCTGAATTTGTTGTGCTTTCAGCCACTGGACCTTGTTTTGTCTCGTCTTTCTTCTTCCCCCTGTCAATATGCATAAATCACGTGACCCATGTGTAAAGAGACTGATGCACAGAAGCACCTCATGTATAGCATCCAAAACACAAGAAAGCATGACAGACATTTCCAGTTTTTATAAGGAATCATGGGAGACTACTTGTCAAGAAACAAGTTAAAAACCACGGTGCTTGGAAAGAAAGGAAGGGAGGTGTGTTGTCAGACTGGCAAAGAGACAGAGGGGGGGTATTAAATCCCCCAAACAACAGACAGGTTTTCCACTGTCCTGAACGTTACCACTGTTGACACCAGCTACAAAATGGGTATAAAATGGCATTACACCAGTTAGTGCTGTAGGGTAATGGGTGAGATCTCTGCTGCCAGAAGACTACAATGGCCTATATCTCCATCTTTTTAACAAATCCACGCTGAGCAAACAAAGCCTCCCCAGACTCACACCTGCCTGCTCTGCATGAGACCCCAAACGACTAGAGATGGGTGGGTGAATGAAGGAGCAGCAAGGTACCATCTGCACACCCCCTCTGCCATGAATATATGACAACCGACACTAATGAAAGGTTCCTAGCCAGCGAAGTCTCTCCCAACCAGTACATCCCACTAACTAAAGCTATGTTTACATGAGGAATGCCTTTACTCATTCTGACTGCATTAGTGAAACCAGCCCATTTCAGCACGGCTCATCCGGGCAAAGCAAGGGACAACTGCGACATCCCCCCACCCCACCGTGTCTCATCGTGCCTTTAGCCTCAGTCCTGCTAGCCAAAGTTGTGACAGAAAGACTGGAGGACAGAGAAATGAAAGTGGGAGATGTGGCAGATGCCAAACACCTGATCCCTCTTCAGAGGGAATCCCTCCACAAAAAACCAAAGGATTGCCTTACAACAGCCTGCAGAAGGATGGGCTGATACCTGAAGGAGATTAAAACAGTAGGGCTGTACTCAGGCTTTTCAATGGATTGCGTTTTAATAAGAACCATGAGGTGGCTTTCCAAAAAAACAGCCTCCTTCAGGGCCCATGGAGGAAAGGATCCAGTGAAACCAGCAAGAATCTGTGGACATTTTCTAGCCAAGGCTGGCAGGGTTCTGCAGAGAAAGTGTGCCATTTGCCACCGCTGCCCTCTCCCCAGGGCCCAGAGCGGGGCTGGCTGGCAGCACCACAGGCATGCTGCCCCATCCTGTCCCTGCCACAAGCCTCCCATCAAAGTGAGCACTCACCTCACGACTCCCATGAGCCAGAGGGTGTGGGGGTGCTTGCTCCTGGTTTGGCATCTGTCGTTCATGCAGACTCTCAAAACACAGCTCGAATAAGCTGGAGCTCCCAGGCACTTGCTGGAGATCCCAAGGAAAGAACCCTGTGAGGTTTTGCTAGGCAGCACTGTGTTTCAATGCCTGGATCTTTCTGCATCCTATGCTCACTCTGGTTTTGTACATGCTGGTGCAGATCAAATAAAGTAAGCAACACCGTTTCCAAGGCAAAGGTTTCATGTTTGCATTCTGATTTGATCTCTGTCATCCCTGAGGTCCACGCATCCTACTTAACTTTTATCTTGCTCTTCCTAACGAGGCTGGATGAGCTGAGAGGAGGAAACAGCTGTGGGACCTCTCTCACCTGCAGCCTACATGTCTTGCTTTACAAAGGTTTAAAGGTTTGGTTTGCAATAAAATCTCGGGGGAAAAAAAAATTATACATTTATTTCTATCAAACATTTTCAAGGAAGTGATTCCTCCCCCCCCACACCCTTTGATAAAAGAGTTCTCTGTCATGGGGGTGGCAGGAGAAAGGGAGTGAAATAAGATAACTCTGCTCAGCTTGCCTCATTTTAATGAGCTCCTTTAGGCCTTATCATTCACCCTGTGCTTTCCCCCATTGTGAACTTCTCAGCCTCATCAAAAAGAGCTTCTTTTATTTTTTTTCCCTCTTTTTTTTTTTTTTTAATCGGACTCTGTTTGATCAGCCCTTTCCCTTTTCTTTCCACAATCCCCCACATCACGCTGGAACTGGTACCAGCGGAGCATGTCGGCATGCCCTAGCAACAGAGAGATTAAGGAAACTACCGAGGACGAACCGGCTTGGACTTACTAATGAACTGCAGTGAAAGAATTGAATGAGAACGGCCCTTTCTGTGGGGCAGAGGAGGCACTAGAGGTGGATGAATGAGTTTGGCTAAAATAAGGTCTCCCTCCCCCCAAAAGATGTGTCAACATTCAGACCAATCCTCTTTTCATAAGACTCTCTGTACGTACGAGGTTGGCGTGGATGGGGAAGGGCTGACAGCAGTCGAGCCTGATGCAGAAGCGCTGCTGCCCCAGCCTCGCGTCCAGCTCGCTCGCTCCGTCCGCAAACCTGGCGCAGAGGCAGGGCTTCCGTATGGGGAGAGGGGCTGGGACCCCCAAGGGGGTTGTAATAAACATGAGCAGTCCTCCCGTCCTCTCCAAGCCTTGGAGCCTACGTCCACCTTCACCGACTGTACCCAATCATGACAGGCTACAGGTTCCTTTCACACCAAATCCCGGTCAGAGCCCGTCCATTTTCGGTCAGCCTCTGCTGGTAAATCTTTTCTAAATTATGAAATACTTGTGACACGTCCCTTTTTTTTTTTTTTTTTTTAAACCGTTACTTTTTGTTCTTACTGCTCACAGGCATTTTGCCCTGGGCTGGGCGTGGAAGTGAAACCGCTGAAATTCCCGTGAGCAGGGCAGGGCGGCTGGTGTTCCTGGCCCCAGCAGGATAAGCCCCAGACACGATGACGGGAAGCAACTTCTGGTAATTGTCCAGCCTGTTTCGCTGACCCATAAAGGCTGATCCAGGCTGGATAAGTTTTTAAAAATCTTTGCGGCTTGGTGGTTCACCCAATGCGAACAGGCTTCTCCTTGCATGTGCTCCGGGAAGGTGGCTGGGATGGGGCCCTGTTCGTGTCCCATGCTGCTACAGGCAGGTGGAAAAGGGGAAGCCTGGCCTCTGGGGATGCCCTGCTGCAGCACGGCTACTGTGTCAGGCCTCCGGCGCTGCTCTGTTCCCCACTTTGCTCAGCAAACCGTGTGCGCCCTCCCTCAGAGGCCCCCTCCCCAGAAACCAGCAAGACCTCCCCGGGGGAGGCGAATCTGGAGCCCAGGAGCTTTATTTCCCGGTCAAACACAAGAAACACCAGCCCACCGTTGGGGATCCCCATCCCACGCTGATGCCTGCCAAGCCCCATGAGACTGGGGGCACCCACGTGGTTTTGCCCCGCCAGCATGCGGTGCCTGACACCGGCGGTGTGGCCGTGGTGGTGAGTGACTGACGGGAGGATGGTGCAGGTGGTTGGGTTTGTGGTCCCCGTCGTTCCCCTGGGATGTGCCGCATCCCATGTCGGGCACCCGGAGACTCAAGGCAGGGTGCAGCGTGTTCGTGGCCTGGGAAGGGGTTAGGTGACTAACTGAGTCTTTTTGACCTCCGTTGGTAGCAAGCCACGAGCCTCCCCAGAAACACTGTAGTCACTGAAAACACGCCTGAAATAAAATGCCACTGAGAAAGGAACTGTAAAATCCTGTGCCTCCCTCTGAAACGGTGGGTTTTTTCTCTGGGCAAAGCCTGTGGAACAATGGTACTACCTTACAAAACAGAACTGCACCGTTCCATATTTAGCTTTGGATCTGCTGGTATTAGAGACAAAGTCAGATTTTATTACTTTTTATTTCTTCGAGCCCTGCAGCACCAACATAGACAAGCCATGTAATGAACTGCAAAATCTTTTCTTTCTTGAGCACCAGAAGGGATTTTTTTACTGTGCACTCATTCACCCCTAACTTTGCTGACACACCGTAAGCTGTAAGTAGCATTTTCTAGCTTCTAAAAACCTGCATATTTTTTTATTCAGGGTTACTGCTTTCCAGAGTTAATCTCTATGGACTTCAATTAAATTTGTGTGGCCTGCTGTTGATTTCACCCTCTTACATTTTGCAAGACTTTGCCATATGTGTTGGTACATAACTGATTTCCAGCACAGTACTGTGCTTGAAATCAGCTGCTGCCTGAAATGTTCCAGTGCCTGGGAAGGGGGGAATCATAGAATCACAGACTGGTTTGGGTTGGAAGGGACCTTAAAGACCATCTAGTTCCAACCCCCCTGCCATGGGCAGGGACACCTTCCACTAGACCAGGTTGCTCAAAGCCTCATCCAGCCTGGCCTTGAACACTCCCAGGGATGGGGCATCCACAGCTTCTCTGGGCAACCTGTTGCAGAGATGCAGGTCCCTAGTGGAAACACAAAAGGGTTAACTGGCTGCTGCCTGCAGAGACCATTTCATGAGACTCTTCAGATCTCAAATGCTGAGAAGGGGCATGAAACAGTAATCCCTTAGACAACTGGCTAACTAATTCAAGGCCAGTTAAAAAACAGAAGAAAAAAAACCTTTAAAATATTTTGTTGTAACAGTTTGGCCTTTCTTAATACAGCTTGAAGGATCAGGCTATCTGGCTGCTTTCCGAGAGTCCTTGTTATGGTATTTAATGAACCCTAGGGATCACTACACTATAAATACGCATCATGTTTATATAGATGCATTGGGCAACCTATTACAATGCTAGGGGTTAAAAGTCATTGCCATGGATTCCCAACCAAGATAAACTCATCCACACCCCGAGGTGAATAGTATTTAAATCTGTGTTTGTATAAAGAAGGCAGTCAGGATTTCCAGCACCTGGAAAATGGGCAAGCTCATTTGTTAGTTCTCTCTCACGTTCGGCTTTTGTATGGAGATGTGTCTGCAGGAGCAGTCATGGCTGGGCAATGTCCCCTCTGTCCGAGGGCTGCAGGCCACTATCTCCCCACTTGCAGCCCTGCAGCTGGAGGGGAAGCCCAGCCCAGAGCTCCCTCTCCCTGGCTGGAAGCAGCAGCCAATCTCATTGTGTGTCTCTGGAGGGAAATCCTGAGGTTGGACCCCCTCAATCCCCCAGGAACTGCCAGCCAGAGCTGGGCAAAGGGGTAAACCCCTTCCAAGTGGCACAGGGGTAGATGGTGAAAACCCGTTTTAAACAGCTGGTTGGCTTAACTAAACTAATACCCTGGTAATGGAGTATTGTAATAGTACCTGAATTAAGCAGGGTATTTTTAACACATCTATGCATGTATAAACACACCCACCCACCCCACGGAAATATAGCTGGGGTGACTCTGCTACGTTTTCTGAGAAAAGGGCTGTGGGTTGAGACCAAATGTGGAAAACATTACCCAGAAAGCGTTGGAGAAAGAAGGAACAAAACACACACACCCCCTACACCTCACGTGTCGTAAAAGTGGTGGCTACGTCTGTCGCAGACACACACAAACAGAAACAGTTTCCCTGGCTTGCTCCTCGGAGAGCCCGCTGGAGAGAAACACGGACTGAAAAAAGCCCACAGTGGGATTTCGGACAAGAACCCGGTAATCTTGTGTCAACCTGCTGCAACGGACGGGAGCAAAAGCTAACGGCCAGCACACCCGGGCAACAAAGCACCCCGCTAAGAAAGTGGGGGTTTAGCCATTGCAAGTGTTTGGGCTGCCTCGTTCAGCAGCTGTACGGTGCAGGGACATAGCTGCAAACCAGGCTGCTTTTCCTCCCTGGCAGAACAAGTTACTTCTTGCTTCCAGTCTCTGTATTTCCGCATAGCCCACAGGCAAACCAGAGTGCCTTTGGTTCGGAAAGCAGAGCATTCCTTACGTGGCATTGCTCCACACACGCACAGAGGTGCATTTCTTGCTGGCGGCTTCCAGGGCTGTCTGTGCAGCTACTTGCCCCTTCCTGCTCCCCTCGCCAGCACACAGAGGTGTGCACGGCCGTTAAACTAACATTGCATCCCCTGGGATGTTGGAATTCACTGCCCAGTCCCTCAGTCTGCCTGGCTCCTTGGGACTCTTTTTCCTTCCTTGCTTCATATGTTGTGTCTTGGGTTTTTCCTCCTTCAAAATTCGCTTCCATTAGGTCTGTTGTGGATTGCAGAGTGGATTGCACCGGTGATGCTGTGGGAAGGAAAGGGATCCATCTGTAGGGAAGACATGGGTTGTTTATTTGCAACTTGCATGACTCCAGAAATCCCAAAGCAGCATGCTGGACACCAGCAGTGCGATGACTGGGCAGAATTTCCCTCCACGGAATGGCACAGTAGAGCCAGCTTCGGACATTAGCGTGGCTCCAAGGACAACACTTCATTTCACATCTCCAATGGAAAGCTTTTGTAGGAAGTTAAGGACCCACATGGGATTGCAATAAGAATTATCATCTCTTGCACTTGAGTATAAAAAACAGGGTGTGAAATCCAGCGGCTGATCAGTGGTCACAACTGTCACCACACCGAGTCCTGCTTTATTCCATTCAACAAAACAAACCATTTTGTTGCAGGCCCTGCAACACCAGAAACATCGTGCTTTGTCTTGCTTCTACCCACAGGAAACGCGGAACGTCAACAAACCCGGTATTTTTCTGTCAAAGACCTGTGGAAACTTCTTGCTCCGGGGAGAGAGGTGCTAAAGGAAACCCAGCCAGCCCCCAGCCCCAAGCCGTGCCGGAGCAGGGCTGGGGAGCTCTGCGAGGCTTACCAGAGGAAATAGCTGCACAAGCTCTTTTTATCACTGCAGCTGCACCCCCAAGTACAGAGCTCTGACCTGTTTCATCAGCCACACACACCAGTCCTACACCCACATCAGCCCAGTGACGTCAGTGGGATTACTCCATCCCTGCACTAGATAAAACTCGGCCCAAAGAAGGTTCACTGAGGAGGAAGATGCTCTTTTAACATATTTCCCAGCCCAGCCACCCTTGCAGGAGACCAAAGTCACTTTTTTTGATCCATGTTTATTCCTCCAAGTATTTGTCGTTGGGAGGTCTCAGCCCCAAGACAGGATACGGCCCCTCGGTGTTTGCTCCCTCTCCAGCAAAGAGATCCCAGCCAACACGTGACCAAGTGGCGATGATGGATGTACCTAGGTGGCACGGACACCGGTGCAAGTCACAGGGTGGGAAGGGGCTGCTGGGGAGGCCAGGGAGCTCCGCCGGGAGGAGGGTCAGTGGTTCGGCTGCAGCACTGTGTGGCCATCACGCCTTGTCCCTTCTTGGTCAGTCTCCACAAGGAAATGCTGAGACCTGGAAGGAGTGACCCTCTGGGGTCCAGAGATGAAGGTCCCAGGAGAAAGAGCAGAGGGAATGCATCCAAAGCCTTCCTTGTTGGTGCTCCTGTATGCTCTTTCCTGCTTTCGCTGTCTAATTGAGCTGTTCTCTTTGTTTTCTCTGTTTTGTTTTCTTTCATCTGTTTTTCCCACTTGTTGCTCTTGTGCCCTAACCTTTCCTTTCTGCTGTGGGTGTTCTCTTCCCTTCTGACCCTCCAGATCCTTTGCAGCTCCTTTACTCCCCGGCATCTCCCCTTGTGCTTCCTGCCAGTACCAAGGTCACAAATGTCCTTTTCCTTCTAAGCCCACTCTGTTCCCCTGTCTTCCATTTTTCACTGCTTCTGAATTTCCTGCCATACCCTTCCTCCATCCAAGTCTCCCGTTTGTCAGCGGGCGTAAGGATCTTTCAGCCAGCCTTTCAGCCACCAGCTTAAGGGATGCTGGAAGCCAGGCAGGCAGAGCCTCTGGAGCGCGTTAAATGAAGCAGAAGGCGAGATTGGAAAGATGGCCAGAAGCAGAGCAAGAGTGTGTGCTGTCAGATCAGGGAGATAAAACCTTTTGTTTTAACTGATTCTGCTGCCAACAGCAATCCGGTCTGCTGCTGCTGCCAGCAGCTAGGTGTGCCACCGCGCCTGGGCAGGCATGCCAAGGGATTTTCCTACCTCATAGGCTGTATAGGCAGTTTAAACCTAAAGCCATCGTTGCTGTTGACTACCCCTTATCTAAAGCTATGCTCAGAGCTCAGGAGGACTGCAAAACCAAGCTCCTACATTTAGAAAAAGCCAGGCTGCTGTTGCTGGTGAAAGCTGAACAGGGTCCCTGCCACACACATGTCGCAGCGCTTCCCTGCCCAAGGCCCCTCAGGAAGCCTGTTGCAGAGGGGTGTCCTGGGATAGAGGGCAACCCCGGGAGGGCTGGAGAGAGCCCTTCTGCCCTCACCGCCCATCCTGCACCTCCAATGAGGCGGGTGTCTTGCCGAGTAAGTAGTATGTGATCACGTAATTACAGACTGTGCCATAATGCGTGCTCACAAAAGAGCTGAACTGAGGCTGAACAGGCAGTTACAAGCACCATTACATCATTAGACTAATCTCTCCTTGGCTGGCCATGAAGCACCTCATCCCGTTCCCACTGAAGCCAAAAGCCCATACCTCTATCCACTTGAGGGGAAGGTGGCTTGGGCTCGCCCCGGGGCCCATTCACTGCTGGGAGCTGCTAGTTGGGGCTGCACCCTGGAACGCGTGAACCTTCTCATGCATAACTCATACACCACACCTAACACTTGCACTTTCATTGAAGTGGAGACTTCAGCCCCGGTGCTGTGGGTGGTGGAGGGTGAGGAGAACTGGCTCTGCCACCGCGCTCGCCCTACCTGTTCAGCCTGTTGAGCTGATAATCGCCCTCCGCGGCTGCTCACTGCTGAGCAGGAAGCAGAGCCAGTTCCCCTCTCGCCCCACGGCCCCTGAGCAGCGGGGGTACGGCAGAGGCAGGGGTTGAGGGGAGACGTGCACCACCTCAGCATCATGTCGCAAGGCCGGTGCCATGCTCCTTCGGGCTAAACGGCTGCCACGCTGTGGGTTAGTTTCCCAGAGCAGATCTCCTTTACCACTTCCCCAACCTAGCTGGCTTTCCTTGCAGAACACTTTACTAAATACATGAATTTTTTTCCACTTCTGCATCCTTCATTTTAACCCCAAAGCATAATTTTTGAAAAGGGGCCGAATGTCTCAGATCTGCAGAGGACCCTGCAGAGGGGGATAACCTAAAGGCAAGCGACCTTCACATGTGAACGCATTTTAACCTCAACCCTCTTGTTTGGTTCTTCCAAATACTGCACGCAGTCATTGGAATTTTCCTTCACAGCAACCTTACAGGTGACCTTTTTATCACCTCAGGCAAACTTACCATTTCTGACGTCTCTGCCCCCGTGGCTTCCCGTGTTGCTGATTTCAGAGTTGCACACATCAAAGTGATGAAGACACACCTCACTCTGGGCACAGAACAGCATTATGGCTCCCCAAAAAATCATGTGCAAACTGCCCGGTTCAGTCACTGCCCTTGAGAAATTACTTACTCCTCAATCTGACAGACTGAAGATGCTTTTCCTGTTATTTCATCTAATGTTTTTCCTTTGTTTAATTGAAACTGATGTGGTTTAATTCTGTTTTCTTGTATCGTATGAAAGCAATATATCGTCTTCTTCAGTTTTATCCATGAAGGAATGGATGAGGTCATTCTGTATTATTCTTCATACTGTTGTTTTGAAAGATGAACGCAAGTGTTTGTGGACCTACATTTTACATATGCAGAAAATAGGGGGAGGAGGGACAAATAAACAAATACAAGAAACTGAAAGGAAAAGTAGTGGAAAGGGCAAAAGAGAAAACCAAACTGAAAATAGACAAAGAATGTGTACACACGTGTGCAAGTTTGTGTACGCCGGCATACTCAGGCAAGCTCTCACCTTCACCCCAGAAGCCTGGTATTAAGGCAGTTTTCAGCTCTTTCTAATACATAGCATAAAAAAACTCTAGTTGGAGAAATATATTTATTTTTTAACAGTGAGTCATCCATGAGAAAAATGTGGGTGTTCCCCTTTCAGGGAAGGGGCTGGGGGAGGTTTTATGAACTCTAATTTTGCAAACCCCCATATAGGAAGATGCATGAAGTTGATCAAGACACAAGGCGTCTCCATCCCTCCCTCCCAGACATGACGGAGGGTAATCAGCTCCCATTGAGAGCTTGATTGCACCACTTGCCCTTTGCCAGATCTGTCCCACCCTCCAAGGACCCCTGAAGAGGGGCATTGGGAAGCTTTGGATTAGCCACCCCAGGGTAGCCCAGGGCTGGCGCTGGCCTTGGGCAATGCCTAATGCAAGGGACCAACCGGTACCTGGCCTCACCTGGGATGTCACTTATCACCTGTGATGTTTTCCAACACTTCCCTGACCAAGCTTTTACACAGATCTGACACATCAGTGCTTACGCTCGTGTTTTACCTAAGCATCCACTGGTCTTGAGGGCCAGGCTTCTGCTGTTGGATAAATGATTTCAAATCTGGAGTAATTCAGATTTATTTTGGTGTCAATGAGGCCAATCCCCCAGGCCTGAGGGTTTCCTTCCAGACCCTTCATCAGCACGAGTATCAAACACACATACCAGGAGCCATTATCCCAGCACATCTGTAGGCAGAGGCTGGGAACCGTAAACACCTTGTCAGGTTGTGAAATGCCCACTGATTCTCCCAGAGCGTAAACACCAGGGGAAGAAAGGTGGCTATGGCTTGGGAGTGACAGCCTGCAAGATCAGCTTGCTCCCTTGGCTGTCCTGTAGCCTTTCTACAGGACTTTACATTCAGATGTCCCCGTTTTCTCACCTTACACAGAGCAGTCTTCCTGGGAAGAGCTGAACACTGTTCATGGGTGCTGCACAGATGGTTAACATTTTTCTAGGGGGCAAACCCGCTGAGACCCAGCCTTACCGCATCGCTAATTATTCCTTGGTGTGATTCAAGGGAGCACATCCAAGAAGGGCAGCAAAGTGAGCAGCAGACCACTTACCAGAACACAAAGTATAATGGTAAAATCTATGAGAGTGTCAAATTGCCTCCTGGGGAAAAGGTAAGGGCTCTGCTCCTTCGGCTAATTAAGAAAGGGCTGACTGACAGGCACCACCAACAATATTTTGTAGGCAACCATGCTTTTTGGCTTGTTTAGGATGGACCATCTGGCTTAACGAAGGGGAGGCTGGATCCTGTAAGTCTGTTATACCCGTGTGACGGTAGAGAAATTCTTTTTACTCTAATTACATTATTCCTTATATACTCCAGGGTTAGTGAGAGAGAATTTGTCTCTGGGTCTTTTCTGTCTGTTAAGTTCCATGGTTTGTGATTCACTTTAGAAAAACAAGGGTGGTTGAAAAAAAAAGTTGTTTTCAGCTGTGTGGTGATGAAATACAGTAACTGAAAATGCTGTGGGTTTTGAGGTTGGATTTTGTGATTAAAATATTGTTAGGTTCAGGATAGGATTGGTTGGTAAAATGAGTTACAGTAAGACATTGTGCTTTCACCTCTAGAAAGCTGAGTTCAAGCCCTGTTTAAGATCACAAAACCAGTAAGTAGTTCAGGATGATTAACAGTTTCTGAATGGGCGTGAGGCAGGACAGGAACACCCGGGGGCCGGGAAGGTCAGGTTTGATTCCCACCACCAGCGCTGCTGCTTCGGGGTCCTGGCCTCAGGCAGAGGAGGGCACTGCCAGCGGTGGAGACCTCTCCCGCTGTGGAGATGAGGTGGGCAAAGACCAGCCTTACTGGTGATGCTGTGGGTCGGGATGACCCACATGGTGCCACACGAAGCCCATGCCACCCGCGACAACGGGCAGAGGCGTGATCCTGTTTTGTCTCAGCCACCTCGGTCAGGCTATGGCAAGCAGGCATGGCCCTGCTACTTCTGGAAAATGGTGCCACGTGGGAGGCTCCTGGGCATTTCTTCCGACCTGCAGCATCCAGTTCAGTCCTTAAAGCAATGATGTTTCTCAAGACCATTTTTGCAATTTGTTTACCTTTAGCATCACAAGCTGCTGATTCAACCAGCCAAGTTGCAGCAGAAACACTGCCAGGAACCCTCTTGTATTCATTTTACCCACATGTTTTCAGTTTTAGCTTATCTTAACGAGTCGTGTACTCATCAAATACGCAGCTTACACACATGCAGACCCTGCAGCTGCAATCGGCTTCAGTGCCTTCCAAACTGCTACACGCAAAGCAGCGCAGCAAGCAGATTTGCACCTCTGCTGTCGAGCTGCCAAGGCCAACCCACCAGCCAAGTACCACTTGCACTTGAAATAAAGCGTAGACAGGGTGTAGGTGGTGCATCACCTCTGGCCTGATGCTCTGCAGTTACTCTAAGCGCAGTTGATGCGGTTACTGGTAGCAGGGGGTTACAGATCTACCCACGAGTTAACAGCTGTGTTCAGATCTTCTTATCTAGTTATCTGGAAATAAAACTGAGCTTTTTTCATAACATATTATTGAGTATTTTCTGTAACTTCTGGGCTTTTGTAAAGTACTGTTGCAGGTTTTGTTTTTTTTTTTAAATTTGTTGGGTTTTTTTTTCTTCCGTAATTCCAGTGATTAGTACAACGAAACAAGAGTTTGATCCAATTTGAACCTGAGTACCCATTTGTACTAAAATGACTTCTTTTAGCACTCAAAGATATTCCCTCAGTTTCTAAGGTTCCTCTGCAAGCTTGGCTTACACAGGGAGTTACAAACCCCTTCAAAATCATAACAATGTTTCCCAAATGCTTTAGAGCGTGCCTGACTCTAGCCCCACCACCCTTACGGTAACCACCAGCCCACAGCACCAGCCAGAGGAACTTCTCTCAGCTCGGCTTAGCTAGTCAGTGGTGCAGAGGAGCTGTATCTATGTACTTTTTCTTGAGTAAAGAAAAATCCCTCCAAGGCTCTGGATAACCCAAAATGCAATTAGCAAATCCACTCCATTCCTGCAACAAGAAAGTATTGGTTTCAATAGGACACCAGTCAGGTGGCACTGCCAGAAATCCATTCCAGTGCTTTCCTAGTCCTGGGGAGCAGACTCATTTTCCCACAACTCAGCCTCTCCAAAATTTGGCTTTAGGACTAGCCTGGAAAACCAGTAAATTCAGACCAATCCTGGCATCAGCAAGGGTTTCCAGCTTCCCAGCTTGTCCGGGTGCCCCTACAGAGACCTTCTCTTTTCTAGCAAGGAGAGTCCAGCGCAGAAATCCCTGCTGTGAGCTGCTGTGTCAGTATAGAGAGGGAGAGTCAGAGACTCATTAAATCCAATCGTGGGCCATCCAGGATTTTTTTTATAGGAAACAACCAACACCCAAAACTGCACCCAGGAACCTGTTGAGCCATCAGAATACATCCTGGAGGGACATGGACATCGTGTGGTCCCAAAGAGATGATCCCTTGGAGAAATGCACCGCTGTGCTTCTGCAGTAGCTGCCCTCTCTGAGAGGGTTTAAGATGTGATCACAGAAAGAAGCATTGCAGCAGCCTAAATCTGCCGTCTCGGGAAAGGTGGGTAACACCCTGTCCAAGGGCAGCATTGCAATCACTGTAGCATCGCACGGCCCTTTCCACCTGAAAGGTTCCCGGGGTGTCATTTACTAGACTTTTGCACCACCTGTCCTTGTACCCTCCCGGGTTAAGTCACTGTTTTCCCATCACTCTCCAAGGGATGACATTGCACAATGCCAGGGAGGCTTAAAGCGTCCTTTGGAAGGACCCAGGCTCAGTCACTGGAGGATGAGCATTCCCAGATTAGAGGGCCCGTTGGTCTAACCCCGTACATCCTTGGCTCCATCCAGGGCAAAAGCCTCTCTTTCCTCCCAGACAACAGTGTCTTGAAATGGAAAAGAAAGGCGGAGCATGCATGTCTGCTCACCCTGACAACAGATACGGAGTCCCCGCAGTGTGGGGACGCGTCCCCGCCCCGGCAGCCGAAGGCTCTGCTGTGGCAGAGACAAAACAAGCGGTGAGAGGAAGCGTGGTTGTGAACACCCAGGACACCCTGTTCCCAGCAGCCCCGCTGGCGCTGGGGGCAGGGTGGCAAGAGCAGCCGGTGGGAGGGAATATGCTGCGGCAGGCTGGCATCCTGGTCCCCAAGCCAGGCCCCACCTGGCCCTGGCGTGAGGGGCAGCATCCCTGACAGACAGCCAGCTCCCTCGGCTGATGGGGGACCATGGACAGGTCCCCCAGGCCACCCTTCTCCCTTCCCGCCTCTGCTCAGGGTGTCCCCAGGGCTGCCACCGCCCAGGGTGGCCTCCAGTCACCCGTGACACCTCTGCCAGGCCAGCTGGGCCTGCAGGGGCACTTCATGCCCCAGGGCACGGGGCGGCACAGCTCCCTACACCCCACGCAGTCCGTCCCATTCCAGACAGGCGTAGGCATGGCACCACTGTGGTGACACTTCTCCCATAGCCTGCAGCGAAAATGACCTCCAGCGTGCCGCTCAGCGATGCGTTTCCCACAAGGGAAAACTGTCAGGGGCGATGACATTTCTCCCCCATTTTAAAAGCAGGAGTGGGGACGAGGTGGAGGTATCTGCGCTGGAGGCTCCCAGTAATCTCCATTTATGGCTTTGCTGCCAGGCACAAGGTACAATTCCTATTACAGCTCTCATTTCTGTGCCCTTTTGTTTAATTTAAGTGCATCAACGCAACCTCGCATCACAGGCGCGTGAGCCAAAACCCACTAATGGGTGCTGAGCTCCGGACAGCAGCGCAGCAGTAACTCAGCACGTCGGATCCTGGCACCACTGGATCCAGGCACAGCACAGAAACCAGGACAAACCCCAGCGCTGAAGCTTTACAAACGTCCACCCGTTGCACCGCGACTCCGAGTGACATGGAAATTTTGAGGGAAATGTCCTGGCGAGCACCTCAGAGGAGAGGATGATTCCTGGTGCATGTGGATGGTGTGGACAGGACACAGAGGGGTAGAGGGAAGGAGGCAGGTGCTGTGGGCGGCCGTGACTCACCTGTGTGGATCCCACACGGCTACCGACCCAGCCGCCCGCCTCAGACGGCTACCGACCCAGCCGCCTGCATCAGGGGCTGCGCTGTGGCCGCGTGTACTGTGTGCAGGTCTGTCAAAAGGAGAAAAGCTCCTTCGAAGGGAAAGGGCCAGCATTCCAGCAGGGCTCACACTCCTTTCTCCCAACATGCAACTGGTGTTGAGAAAAAATTCCTTTAAACTTTTTAAACTCACACTTTTTAATTTTTTTTTTTCACTTGAGAGTACCTCAAGGGGAATTCTGAATGCCTCCCTGTTTGGGTCGTTGGTATTTATATCTGAGCTGCAGTAGCTGAGCTGTGTGAATAATTGATTAATATTCCAGGCAGATCTCAGATAAAAAGAATTGAGTTGCTTCATCAAATGGAACCTGCTTTTTTTCCCCTTAAATAGTAATTCTCTATTCAGGAAAGCACCTAGTGTTCATTTATTTCTCCCTTATTTTCATCCCCTCCTCTAGGAGGGTTGTTTCATTTAGAAATGCTTAAAATGTAACCAAACTCTATTTCAAAAAATCATTCCAAAATGAAATGCAGCATTTAGATACTGCTGCACCTAAGCACGGCCATGCCTTCAAGCATTTTCTGCTAAAGCTACTAGCAAATACGATACATGTTTCCTGGCCTTGAAGTAATCCAGAATCAATTATCTACACAAAATAATGTGCCCCGTGCTACTTGAGATTGTTCTCTTTGTACCACATTATTCAGGTAGCACTCATGAAAAGCGCTGCCTTGACGTCCGTGGAAGCAGAAGAGCTTTGTTTGATCAATGCTTCACAGGCCTCCTCGGTTGTCCTGGCGAGGCAGCCCGGGTGAAGGGGAATTCGGTTTCCATGACTCATCCCTTCCTGGGCTGCTGGGGAGACGGCCAGCAAATGGTCAATCAAGTGGTCAATCGGTCGCGATTGTCCTGGGGAGCTTGTGATGGGATGCTCAGACCATCAGCATATTTCACAAGAGCCATTGAAAGGCCCTTCCTCTTCAGGAAAGCACAACCAGAAACTGTCTCTGAACCTGAAAAAAATCCACCTGTGTTTCTTACCAAACCCCTGCCTCAACCACCTTCCACTGTGTCATTTATTTAAATTGGTTTGGGTTTGGTTTTTTTTAATAATATTTTTAACGATAATGAGAGTCAATCAACCAAACCACAAACTGAATAATATGGCAGGGCCAGGTAAATGTCAGGGACATATACATCAAGCAGAGAAAAACCAAGTGAGCTCAGAGGAGGGACATGTTAGAGAGTATTGTAGGAGAAGACATTTTAAAATTATTCCATCTGCTCATCAGGTCTTTCTGTAAGGCTTCCCCCTACGGCACATTATGTCCTCAGTGCTCCTTAAAGTTCATAAAGAACAAGCAATGCGTTAAACAACATAGAGAATAACAGTATGCCTCAAAAACCACTTTAAGCTCCCCACACCACTTCTGGGAGGCTTCCCATAGTCCCACCACACAGCTGGACTTACCGAATGCTCTGTCTGAAGGGGCAAGTCTTATTTCCACCGGTCCTCTTTTCCAGCCTTTCCCTTGAGCCAGGCCTTCACTGAGTCAGTAAACAAAATTCTCTTTCTTTATTTTTTTTTCTTTTGTTGGGTAGTTTTCAATCCTTTGATTTACAGCAGTTTAACGGGCCAAAATACCCAGAGCATCTCTTCCTTGAAGTTCCAGCTTTGCTTGGGGGGGGGTGGGGTGGGGAGGGGGTTAGGAGATGTCTTTGATAAGCTTCAGCTAACAACTTATGTGTTATGTTTGCATTCAGGAGCACAACAAAGCAGAGGTAGGCCAGGAGATTCCCATGCACGTATCCTCAGCTGGCTGCACAGTGTGACAACAACGGAACCTTCACCCACTGCTGCAGGAGCTGGTGCTCGTTGTCTGGCTGGTTAGCCATACCCATCGTCCCCACCGCTGCTGGAGATGGGCAGGGTGAGGGGATAGCGAAGGGGCATCCACCAGACACATCAGCTTCAACCAGCCTGTTCAGCTCTTCTCTCAGACCATTTCTTGTTCTGGCACATACGCAGAGTGGGGGTACAGCACATGTCCCGGGGCCGAAGCCACTGTGCCACCTTGCTTCCCCATGCAGGGAGAGGGGATGTGGCACCAGCAGAGAGCTTGGCCTTGGTGGTAGCTCCCTCGCACCACTCCTCCACAGCCCACCCTCCCCAGTTCCCCAGATCCATGCAGCAGATGCGGACATCTCTAAATACTCTAGAGTGGGGAGTATTTAGAGATGGGGGGAGCTGTGGCGGCATGTTCCCACCCCCCCTTCTCCCGGGGTCACAGCGAGGCTCACCATGCATCGCCCCGGGGAGGTGGGTGCTGGGTCTGAATGGGAGCTGTAAAATGACACTTAGCATCCATGTGCTGGATGGCCCTCCTCTTGTTGCTATGCATGCATTCAGCATTTGAATCCAGCTTCATTTCCCTCTGAAAGCTTGCATTGCAATTAAAAAACCCCCAACCAAACACTAAAAGCAGGGATTTTTTAACAATTTTGTAGTACAGCAAACATCGAGCAGGAGTAGGCTCACTTGTGCTAGGTGCTGTACTAATGCAAAGGCAGTTCCTGAAGGAATATGGTCCTACATGATCACCCTCTGTCCAAGACATAAAGCGGCAGCTGGGAAAGACGGGTGATCTTTTTCCATGGTGCTATCCAGGTCTGAAATAAGGGGGGTGTGTGGTAAATCTAGGCTGACCTAAATGAGGGAAGGTGTTTTGAAGAACCCAGGGCAAGAAGAGCAAATTCAAACCAGAGCGGTCTGGTGAATATTACACAAGAAAAGCCTACCCTATTTTCTGTTTCTTATTTTAGTGACTGCAGAAATTCCCCTCATCTTAAACGAAGGAAGGCCAGGAGACCAGAGCCAGCACGCTTTGCCACTGTGAACCAAACAAGGAGACTGGCCACTGTGAACCAGCCATCCCGAAGCTTAGGAACCGGAGGTTCAGAGCTCCAGCTGGATCAACAGCTGGCCCCTGTCCCTGATACGAGATGTACCCACTCCTCACCGCCACCTACAACTGTACCTAGGTCAGCTGGGAACGGGACTCCGTACCACATCACCAGTGACACCGTTTCCCTCCTCCAGGCAGTGACAGTGTTTTGGTTTGGGCTTTTGTTTTCCCCATCTCAAAGCTGCAGAAAGCAGTGGAGCAGACATTTTCCACTCGCGGAGGACAAAAACCTCCTCCGCTTGCTAAGCGGCACGGTAGCCTGTGAGAAACATTCTGAAAAAGTGGTTTGGGCTTGATTTTTATATCCCTCTTCCTCTAGCCAAGTGCCTGCAAGTTCAGAACAAACAGATCAAGAGAGTCAAGCACAGCCTGTAGCCTAGCGACACACTGCAGCCTTTGCTCTCATCTACTGAGGTTTTGCATGATGTCAGTCCGGTCTCCCGAGGGCTGCTGTTGTCATCAGATAGCAAGGTTGATAAGGCACGTGTTATGATGAGGCACGCTGTTGGGTTTAGCCATAGTAACGTGCATGAGGTAGCCCAGAAAGCGCTGCGTTTCCTGGTACCGTGCCTCGATAAGGCTCTCGCTGCTTCATAGGTATTTCCACCACACTGTCCCCTCTGTGCAGCTGCTGACAACCTGACGGGCCAAACAGCGCCAGGGTTCAAAATTCCAGTTCCTCTACCAAAAACATGTTTGTTTGGGACTTTCTGTTTCTTTTCCTGATCTCAACTTCACTGGTTTTTTTTTTTCTTTCTTTTTTTTTTTTTTTTAATTTATTTTATTTAACCTTCTACAAAGTCAGGTAAAAGCAGGACCCAAAACTGCTGCTCAGAGGTGGGCAAAGTACAGTCAGTTTTGGAGCAGGATTTTTCCTGGTCCCTCATCTACTACTCCTTCAGGTACTTTGGGGAGCACCTGAAATCTAGCACAGTCTGCAAGCTGGGGACCTTTGGCTGGATCTGAAGGCTCCAGCCCCCACCAGCACTTGCTTCCATGCTGCTCAGATGCTCAGTCCTGAATTGCAGTTTCTTCCTCTCTTCCTGGTTTACTTCTATCAAATATTTTGATTTGTTTTACTAGCAAACCAAATGATAAGAGTTCAGGGCCAGCGCTGTGTGTTTGAGAGCACTGAAAAGGGGTCTGTACATTGCCTTTATCTGAGGCTGGACTGGATTTTACGTTCAGCATTCATGTTTCTCGTTTACTTTTTGTATTTCATTTAGATGGACCAGGGGAACAGGTCCAGTCACCTCCCATTGCCAGCTGTAGGAAAGAGTCACGGCAGTCCTAATCCTACCAGTGGTACCACACAGAAGTAACCTACCCTTCTGCCAGCTCTGGCCTTTTCATAGTTAATCTCTGTGTAACAGAAAAAGAGGAATAATGTTCTTTTTCAGAATCCTAATTACATTAATTACCATCTTGAACCCCACTGTCTACCAATTTTTAATGAAGAAAGGGCCTTTTTCACTAACTAAATAAATCCCCTAGGACCCAGGGGGGGGATGTCCAGTGCCTGCGTGTTAAAGCAGCAGCAAAATCCTGACCTGGCTGGCTGTGAGAGCCGCGCGAGCCCGTGGCTGGAGCAGTGAGGAGAGGTCGGGTAGGGCGGTACTCAGAGCAGTGCAAGGGCGTTGGTTTTTTTTCCATCCCCCAAAGGAGATGAACTCAGCATACCCTTTGAACTTCTTCGTGCCTTTTAGAAAGTAACTGACTAGGAGCTTTTCGGGGTATGAAGGACGTGAGGCCCTAGCCCTGCAAAGGACAGGGAAGGCAAAGACAGAGGAGGGCATGTTGCAGGAGCAGAGCCCCTCATTTCAGCAGGCTGGAGGAGCTTGGTGAGCTTTCAGCTTGTCTCCTGACATGGTCCCACCACTCTCAGGCTCTCAGTAGAGCTGACAGCCTTACAGGGTCAGGAGACAAAGGGCTTGTCTACACACTGAGGGCAAGAAGCCCACCTCGTGTTCCCTGTTGCCCACAGTGCTATGGAGAAAGCATTGAGTGCACTTTGTTCTGAACCGAACCGAAACCCGTCTCATGCCCCCACCTGCACCTCACACCCTCCTCCGCTCACTTCCCTAGGGTGCTCAGGGCTTAATTGCTTGTGGGACACAGGGTTATGGTCTTAATCAGCCCAAGTGGTTTTGATTGCTAATCGTGTTGCTTGTGGTGACATAGCCATACACTGAATAAGAAAAAAATAGTGGAAGAGCAGATAAAGGTGACTTAACAAGCATGCTGTGGGTCAACCATCTTTTTACACCAATTTTGATAAGGCCCCTTATAAAGATTGTCAGAGGAAATAAATAGCACGACCCAGAGGGCGAAGTTTTTTTACGGACAATAAACCAGTGACATGATAGGAAACAGCACTACAGCTTACCCCTCCCTCTTGGAGTCAGGAGTAAGAAGGACCCAAGAATCTCTACCATCCTGTCCAACTTGCTGACAGAAATAGAGTGCAGGTACCATTGCTGGAAGAGGGTCTAGCTGACCTTGTTGGTTGTCCAGCTCATCTACACTCTATAGGTACTTAGATTCATAGTTACAGTTTTTAGCAACTAAAATAAATACGATTTTATTGTTGTGGGTTTTTTTTTTCTTTGGATACATCAGGCATCTAACCTGTCGTCTTTCTTTACCGCAACTGGAAAACAGATTCACATTGCTGAAATCCCAACACAGGTCAAGTGCGATTCATAAAACCAGCCAGCCTGCCTTTCGGTTTCCAGATGAGACTTGCAGTACACCCATGGGTGATCCAACATCCCCGCAAGAGGATCATCCCTGCTTTGAACTCGACTCTAAAATATCAGTGACGTGATGACCGCCGGTGAGGGACGCTGGATGACTTAAGCAACTCGGCAGAGTTATTCCGAGCGGTGAAGCAGCACACACTGAAAGGCTTGCTGTGTTTTTCTACGCTGGCCAACACTAGGAAACCAGGCAAGCAGGCTGCTGGTACAACAGGGAGATGAACGTTTGTGATGAACAAGAAGGGACTGTTTCTTTTCCCACTGCGTGTTTGCCCATTGGAAATGAACTGATCATGGAGGTCACAGGGCCAAACTCTACAGCTGAATTTTTTTAAAGTCGGATAATTTTATGACCACTGTTAAGTGCTGTGATTTATGTAAACCAAGATAATGATAAGTGGAAACAACTCAACTCGTATTTCAAAGCTTATGCTCCCCAGGGATAAGGATGAGCGTCTTTCCTTCAGGAAGGAAAACCGAAGGGCAGGAGCATGGCTTCCCCTGAGCATGCAGGCAGGGCCCCAAGCTGCCGCAGCCTAATGGTGGGGCAACCGCCCAGGTATCCTGGGTCCCGTGGAGCACAGTGCTAGTAGCAGAGCTGGGTATTATGCATGTATACACCTTCAGACGGCCAACCCAGTGGGGATAAAGTCCCAAGAACCAGGTATCCACCAGTGTCAGGCTGTGTGGGGGGAGCGAGGCCGCCCCACAGCAAGAGGGCAGGGCCCTGGTTGGCAGCGCAATGCTGTGACAAGAGGCCAAACTCTCTATCTCACTGTATTCCTAACAAAACTATAATTGGATATAGTGCTTTCCTTTTGTCCTTGTCACAGATTTGGACAGAAAGGTTGACTTTTTGCTTCCAAAAGCACCAGAGGCAGAACAGCATCAGTGAGCGCAGAACCAGGCTGAAAATGATGGTTTAAGGTGGGTTTAGGACATCCAGTTTTTGAGCAGGCATGGGAAGAGAGCAGTGGAATGACTTGAAAAAACAGATCCCTTGGGAACAGGCTGGGGAAGAGCACAGCTGGCAGGAAAGCTGGCAGGTAAAACCACACATGCTCTTCTGCAGGGGCTTCACCTGGAATTTGGGCTCCAGTCTCGTTCAATGAAGGGGCTGGGACATGAAGTTAATGGCCACAAACCCCTGCAGGAGACATTCAGGTTAAATATTAGGCTACATATAGAGAGGTTAGAACAGCCTGAGCATTGAGACTCGTGGACAAGGGAACGCCGTAGACACGCCGGTGCTGGAGACGTTCAAGGCTATCGCTAGACAACTCTCTGTGCCTGAGAGGTGGTTTGGGGAAAATGAGATCAGTCCAGTCACAGTTAAGAGTGAAGGTCTGGATGACTCACTAGAAGTCCCTGCCAACCTGGATGATAGAGCGATAACCCCACGGGCCGCCGACGGGTGGCCTCCATCACGAGACCGCTGGCCTCCCCCAGCTGCCTGCCCTGAAGTTCTTACAAACTGCTGGCTTGTGCAATGAACTTTCAGAAGTTTCAAAAACATCTCCAGTTCTGTTTTCATCCACACTGGAAGTGTTTTTCTGGTCAGAAAAGTGCTGGAAGAAGGAAAATATCTCGGTCAGCAGATTCAGTCTATGAATCCAAAGCCACATTACCTAAACTTAGAGGAAAATTATTTTCTGCAGCTCCCCTAGCTCTTTTGGCTCTTGGGGTGCCCTCAAGACGAGGTGAATTGGGTTTGTCCTCAGCTTTTCAATCCTGTGATAAATTTGTAGGTCGAATCATGGGGGGAGTGGGGTTATTTGCAAATACAGCATAGAAGATCTGAGGCCAAGAGAAAATAAACGGGGAGCTTCCGTGCATTTTCAGCACCATCCCTTTTCCAAGCAAAAGTGCACCTTTTACCCTCTGATGTTGGCCATCAACAAAACTTTTCCTTATTTCTTGTAACTTCTTCGCAACCCAGGGCTTTGCTAGTGCCCAAAAGCCCTTCCAGCATCTCCAGAGCTGAGAAACACAGTATACTCTCTCCATGTAGCTGCAATCAAGGTAAATCACAATGGCTCCCACATTAGACATCTCAAGAAATCTCTTTATAGCAAACACATCACGAGCGTCAAGAAATAACTTTGTTGGCGTGCGTTCCATATTGCTTAATGTCTCCTTAGGGGCCGTGGCTACCATCCCAAACAAAATTTCTATGGCTTGCGTGGCTACATCCTTTTCCTGTGAATCAACGTTGGCATCTGCTCATCCAGAGTATTCAGGAGAAATATTTGCTGTTGCCTGGAGACTAAGACAGGAGAGAAAGTATCAGGAGTCCTAAATTATTTTTGCAGCTCTTTCTCTGATACTGTGCCACTGACGGACAATCCCCTTCACTTAGCAGTTACATAGCTAACAGGGGTTTAAAACCTGTGGAATAGGTTCAGTTGTATTTGCCAAGTGCCTGAAACACCTGTGAAGTCCTCCCAGGGCCATCCTGGAAAGGCATCATGTAGAAGTACAAAGTGCATCTACTGAAGGGCCAAGCAGACTGTCCATCTTTGTCAGCACCATCACTGCTTGTGCTTTCTGTGCCCTGGGAGGGAGATCTCTCACCCCGCAGGGACAGAACGATGGCACTGGAAAATATCCAACCAGCCCCTTTGCCGACCAGTGGTGTGGTAGCACTGGAGGTACTGCAAACACGCCATACCTATGGCTTTGCCTCCGCCCAGTCGGTGCGGTAGGACTTTAAATACACTGAGAAATGCTGAACCCTGAAAAGTTTCCACTGATTCCAGTTGTTAAAACTTTTCACAGCGCACCGACAACCGCTCACATATGTGGGGGATGAGGAAACCGCCTTCCACCCAGAGGTGCAAAGAAAACCCTGGAGCTGGCAGTCACGTGCTCCACACAGCCTTACAACCCGCAGGATCCTGCATGGAAAAATTTCACTTCCATGTGTTGACTAAGGTAATGTGGTGGGGATGGTGGGTGGACATAAAACGAAACTATGAAAAGAGATTAATTTGCAGCTGGAGCCCAGGCAGGGAGAACTCCAGGCTTCTGTTTGCTCAGAAAACGGCAGCTTTGACCAAAGCCCGGTCAAAAAGAAGAGGTTAAGGCAGTGCTAATAAAAAAAAAAATCAAAACTGGGGGAAAAAAAGCAGCAAAAGTCAAGCAAATTCCAAACATTCGCCGTTTAATAAACCCAAGCGAGCCCATAAAGCGGCACCAGCCAAAAGAGGCTCTGTTCGGCCCGCGAGGAAACCCGAACCGGCGTCACGGCTGGCAGCAGCCTCCCCGCATCCTCCCTGCCTCGCTGCAGACCTCTCGCTCGCTGCCCTCGGCTATGTTTAACGCGGCGTCTGGTTCCACTCTAACCCCTTCTCCAGTTTGGAGGGGGAGGATATAAATCAGCTGCGGAGCTGCCCACAGGGCTTAGTCACAGCAGGTATTGGTTTAGGGCGTCTTAGAGGAACTATTTCTTCTTCTTTTTTTTTTTTTTTCTTCTTGCTGGAAGCATTCTAGGGAATAAGCGTCGGCTTTGTGAGAAACAGGCGTTGCCAGAGAGTCTCCAAACAAAGGACATTTTACATCACCAGGCAGGATCGTCTTCTAACGTTTTGGGCTGAACTCGGCCTCTGGCGCGAGGGCTGTTCCACGAGTTCCCGGCAGACACTTGCAGAGTCCCCACAGAGTCAGACTCGCCGTCCCTCCAGCCTTCCCAGACCCAGAGAATGGCTGGAATGGCGGCTGCTCCTTCTGCCACTCCAGGAGACCCTCTGCAATGGGTATCACCCCTTCCTCCTAGCTGAACTCCTTCCCAACACTGGTTTTGCCCTTTTCCTCCAGATTTTGGCTGGTTCATACCCCTCAAACTGCATTGGCCATGGGATCCTCCTGTCCCCTCTTCTGTGGGGCCCAGGTAAAGAAGGCACTGTTCTTCACCCAATCTATTTTGTTTGTTTTCACTCGCCACAGTTTTGCCTGTCGCCAGAGTTGCCTGGTAACTCATGACACTACCTCCCCATGGCGCTAACTGCCTCCCTGGCTCCACTGCGGGGTAGAAGACCCCACATCTTGATGTTTGCCTCCCCAGAGCTGCTGTTATGTAGGGCATGAGGAGCACAAGGCCCTCTCCCCCTCCCTGGGCTGTGCTTTTGTGCCAGTGGACATGCCCACAGCTTCCAACCCCCGCAACGTCTCCGGCACTGGAGCCAGGAGCCTCTTTGCTCCTGTGCTGACTGCTGCACCTTCTCCCAAAGCCTTTCCCCAGACTCAAGCACACGCTAGCTTTCCCCAGCCCATGCCACACAAATTGCAGCAATTAGCAAGTGTAAAGGGCATGCTGTGGTTTTTGCATGTATTACTGCATCTTACTACTCATTCGTACCCTTGGGCATAGTCATCAGATAGCATCCAGCAGGCTACTTTAGCCAGACCTTCCCCTCAGTGCTGCTGCTCCCCACCGGAGAGACTCAGTTCATTAGCCCTCCTGCATCCAAACACCATTAGTTAACAAGTCTTCGGGCTCAAGGCAACTTCTCTCTCACCCTCGCTATCTCCATGCTGTGTGGGCTTGAGCTCTAGGTCTTCTTCCGCTCCCCATCCCCAGCGTGGGTGACACCGCCATTTCCTGCCCCACCGCCACCTCCTCTCCGCGTGCAGGGCCTGGCGGAGCCTGGTCTTCCCTACGTGATGTGCAACAGCAGCTCCAAGTCCCAGTCGGAGACCGTTGCCCTCCCTGTGCAAGAGCTGTTCAGACAGTCCTCCAGGGGTATTTCTACTGCCCTCTGCTTCTCCAAGTTCTGTCCCTCTCTGCCTCCCAGTGTCATGACAATGCTGATGAGGCAAACTGTCAGGACCAGGAGCTTGGGGCATTTCAGGGTTCTTTTTAAATGGTATTTTTCGTTACTTGCCATCTGGCACACCGTGCCTATGAACAAGTGATGCTAAACAACAGTTGGCCAAAACTAGACAGTCAAGTTCCCAACTGCCTTTAAAAACAAGAACAAAGAAACCCGATTTGGGTTTGCAGCCCTCAGCTACAGAGAAGTTCGGGAAATGAGGCGACCTCTTTTTCTACAACCCCCGATGGCAGAACTTAAGATGTTTTGTTACAACAGCCAGATGTGGCCCATAGCGAGGGAGTAGCCAGTACAGTCACTGGGACACCTACAGCTGTTGCAGGAATTGGGAAGGAGGGAGGCAGCTACCCGAGCGGGATCTGAGCCACCTGGAGCTCTGCAGATCAAAGTCGTCACATTAGTCCTTATCGGGAGGCAACTGGCACAGCCAGCCACGCACACCGGCTGCAGTTTTCGAAGACAGCTAGGCAAGGTAAAGGTGGATAGCACTAGAGTCACCTGACATGGAAGCCGAAAGATAAGTGACAGCTAACGCCTGCAGCCTGAAGGCATGGGCCTGGTGTTCTTCCACGGAGCCCACAGCAAGCACCCATGGGCATAACAGAAAGTACGTGAGGAGCAGCAAGAGGCACCGTAGGTGTGCCCCTGCCCCACAGCAAGAGCTGCAAGCGCAACCTGTAACGTGCACCGAGGCACTCTGCCGTGCCACCCTACCTTGTCTTTGTGGGTGCCTCTCTCTCTGCCCTGGGACAGCAGGCACCTCAGCTTCCCGGCCACTCTCGGTGTCCCGTGCACTAAATCAACGAGCCAGAACGTGGAGGAGCCCTTAAGTCACAGGAACACGTGTCTCAAAACCATCACTGTGGAAAGGCTGTTTACTTTTTTGAGCCTTGGTTAAGCTATTACCAACCATGGCAAACTGCTAGGGGACACAGATGCTAACCCTATGAGAAACAGCACAGACAACTCCTCCATGGTAAATCTAAAGGACAAGTCCCTCCAGCCTAGCTGCTGCCATATACCCAAGCCGCAGTGAATGCTAACGGTATCAGATGAGGCAAATCCCTGCATTGATGGAGGGTCCCAAGAGTGCACCCTCTCTCACACCGTTACAGAAAGTAAACTTCTGACGCTGCTTGTTCTGCTCTTTTCTATCCCCTGTGTGACCTAGCTCAAGGTTAAGTTTCAAAAAGCAAAGCACTGAGTGACAGAGCATTTACCATTAATAAACTCACAGGAGAGAAATGGTGCTGGCTTCCCAGAACCAGTGCACCAGAAGGACAAGGGAAGTACACCAGTACTGTGAGCAAAGACCTACTTTTAGCCCAGCTTCCCAGTTGTTTGTCATACCAATAGCACCGTACAACTAACACAGCTATTTTCTTCATCAATTATTAACTGGGCAAAGACTAGCTGTTGGAGGAGCTGCACGGAAAGTCCAGAGAGGAAGCAAGCAGTTTCAAGCTCCATGTGCACACCCTGCGATAGGCTTGGGATCCTCTCCAGATCAGATATGCCTCGCTCTTTAGGGGCCGACAGCTCAGCTTCCAGCCGCGGGGAAGGAGGAAGGGCTGGGGGCTTGCTGCAGCCTGGCACGGGTCTTCCAGGCAGAAGCCCATCTCTTGCGCAGGTCCCCGCTGCCTTCACGCACCGGGGCAAGGCTGCGGTCAGCAGAAGGTATCTGGAGGCCTTTGGGCCGTACCGGGGCTGTGCCCAAGGTTCTGCTCTCAGGGATCAGCACACAGACCGTGCTGCGTGCTGGTTACGCCAGCATCTCCCAGGCAAACTCCCCGTGCAGCTTTTGCACTGTTCATGGGAACCAGCTCCTACCAGCCACGCTCCTCTTCCACCATCTCTCCTCCACCTTGCTCGCCTTCACGGCCAGACCACACAAGAAACGTGTTGCACAAAGCCAACAGCAAGGAAGGTACGTCGGTGAAAGCCTTGAGGTATCCTGCAGATTTTGTTTGGCAGGGAACTTTTCCAACATGAATTAGGAAATCTCTCTCCAGAACGTTGAGGCATGTCAAGACAGCTGAAGGATCAGTGGTTCGGCAGCAGTATTCCACTCCCAATTTGGAAGAGAGCTGGAACAGTTTCAGGTGGAAAAAAGCACCAAGCTTGCTCCAGAGGAGAGCTCAAAGGTGAAAACAGTCGGCCTATGCCGCGAGCAGCGCTGGCAAAGAAGGGTCCCTGAACAAACCACCGGCTTCAGAAGTTTGAGGTTACTTCAAGAGGCACGAGGGCCTGCATGCAGTAGCAGGATCACCTGTGTGTACACCAAGACCCTGCTAGGGGTGCCCATTCCTCTTCCATGCAACACACCGAACAGCTGCTCTGCCCAAGCAGATCGTTACCACTAACAAGCCAGGCCTGAGATTTGGGAGATCTGTACAGATTCAACATCCCACTTGAGCCTCACTCAAAACACACACAGGCTCCCCAGGGGCTGGAAAGGGGCAAAGCCTTGCCAGAGGAACAGAAGCCAACCCAAGGTTTAAGCTACACCAATCAGAAAGGTGCTTACAGGAAAAGACGAAGGGACTCAGGACAGGAGGAGGACTCCACAAGAGACAGAGTTAGAAGCCACCGCAGCGGGTCACATCAGGCGATGCCCAGCATCGGGCTGTCCACCCACGTGCCTGCCAGGCTGACCGGCTGCATCAGCGAGGGATGGAGGAGCAGTGCCCCAGCACAGGGCAGGCACCCCAAGGGTTGAGAGGAGGGAAGTAGCTGCATTTGAGCGGTTGTCTAAAACCAGGCCCTCGATTTCCGCAAGTAAAACCAGCTCCACTGTCAGTTTCTTGAAAAAACTTGGGGTTTATTGATTTAAACTGCAAACAGTCGTTACAAAAGAGATTTTCTTTTTAAATAAACTCACACAGAGAGGAAGAAAAAGCAATGTAGTGAACAGTAATGGGGGAAAAAAAAAATTACATTCATAATTCTCTTTGTGCCAGTCCCATTCACCTTGGCAAGGAAAACTCCAAACTCGGAATACAGAAACGCAAAGACAAACTGTATTTGGAATGTCTTCAGATAGGCACTTTGAGCCCAAGGCTTTTCTCCTTGAAGAATCTATATAAAAAGAGGAAGAAAAAGGTTTTCCTTCCACGCCATCTCGCAACAGAGCTCAGGTACGTACATTCTAAAGCCCAGGTAGGCAAGACCCAGGGGAGGGGAGGAAGAAGGGGAGAAGAAAGGCAAAGAACCACATTAACTCAATTTGCAGTCCAACACAAAAAAAAAAAAGGGGGAGAGGGATTCTAAAATAAATAATCCAAACACAGTTTTTGCATTTTTTAAATTAATTTTTCATTTTTTAAAATAAAATAACCAAAAAAGTGTAAAGTTACAAAAAATGTCATTGTAGTATAATATATTAAACTGTGGGGGGGGAAAAAGGAAAAAAAGACACTTCACAATCTTAAGATTAATATGGAAGATCATAATTTAAACATAAAAGAATATATTCTATGGATTCATCATCCCGATAAATATGAACAAAATTAACAAAAAAAAGCATAGGTTTCGGCAATAAATACGTTTTGATAAGTTAAATAAGCTTTTTTATATTGTTGTGCAGTGACAAGCAAAATTTGCTCTCCAATTTCTGAAAAGTTATACAAAATTAAAAACCCAGGAAAAAAAAAACAAAAAACCACAAAAAAATAATAAAAAGCTTGGCGTGAGTGCTCTAAGATAGGTCTAAAGTACTCTAGAGCAAAAACCATTAAAGCTATGTCTACTGGAACTTTGTTTACACGAACTTGTGTGTGTGGAATGACTTCCGTCAGCCCCACCCCTCTATTTCTTTATTTGTTTTCTTTTTTTTTTTTTTAAGATGTCACATGAATACACGGGGAACTTTTAGCACCAAAATCAAGTCTCTCATAGTCCGTCTGGGTTTTGTTTTCTTTTTGTTTGTTTTCTTCCTCCCAGTCGAAGTCCCACTCGTGTTACAATCTTTGTCCGTTCTCAGCTTTTCTTCCCACAGACCTGAGTGGATCCAGGCAAGATTAGTCTTTAAGGGGAGGGGAGAAAGAGGACTGGATGTTAACGCCTGCCCACATGCCTGCAGCCTAGCGGAAACTGGCCAGTCAGGAAGGGACTGGGAGAGGGCGATGCAGTACGTGGCCAGTGGAGGGAGCCAGATCCGGACATTTCCTGCACATCTGGCAGCGCACAGAGCTGCTGGCGCCCTCTGCAGCTGGAGAGGTAATACAGTCACAGTGACAAGTGTTAAAAGGCACTAATTTTGTAAACGTTATTGCTTTTCGTCGTAATTTGGCACTTAAGGTTTAAGCCAGCGGGTCTGCGGCAGGCAGGCGGCCACGTTAACATCCAGCTACCAGGGATGGGGTGGGGGAGTTCAGCTTAACATCATCATAGAGGTGGGGAGAGGGGAGCGAGAGGAAACCCCAGATTAGTCGTCAGAGATGGAGAGTCTGCTGAAGATGGGAAGACGTCTTGAGGTGTCCAGGATCGGGGAATCTGAGCCGCTGTGGCTGCTGCTGGAGCTGCTCAGATAGCCCTCCTGGTCAGAGAGGGAGTCCTGAGGACTGGGCGGCGAGTCAAACATGTTGGGGGACTCGGACATGGGCCTGAACAAGAAGGTGGTGGGGGAGCTCCCGCTGGGCACCTGCACCCCCATGCTGGGGGCGAAGAGACTGACCAGCTCCTGGCTGGAGAAGGTGAAGGGGTTGCTGGCGCAGTCAGGCAGGGTGGGGGAGCCCAGCAGGTCGTCGGCGCTCAGCATGGGCGGCGGGGTGATGGAGGTGGGGCTGTCCAGCAGCCCGCTGGCAGCAGCGCTGGGGAAGCCGGCGAAGCTGAAGCTGTGCTGCAGGCGGGG
>NW_010265072.1:0-207 GCF_000690775.1 Eurypyga helias | reverse complement strand
CAGCCTTACCTTGGTACTGAGAAAGATTGTGGAGCGATTCATCTTGAGTGAGCTCACGAGGCAGGTACAAGACAACCAGGGGATCGGGACCAGCCAGCATGGCTTCATCAAGGGCAGGTCCTGCTTGATCAGCCTGATCTCCTGGTCATCTCCTGATGACCGGGTGACCCTCCTAGTGGATAAGGGGAAGGCTGTGGATCTTGTCTA